>NC_090234.1:11615166-11788332 GCF_024489055.1 Chanodichthys erythropterus | reverse complement strand
GTTACGTCTGACCCAGGATCTGGGTAACACAAAAACTACCCAAACGCTGGGTACAGTTACGTCTGACCCAGGATCTGGGTAACGCACAAAAACTACCTAACGCTGGGTCGTTACGTCTGACCCAGGATCTGGGTAACACAAAAACTACTGCAAACGCTGGGTCGTTACGTCTGACCCAGGATCTGGGTAACACAAAAACTACCCAAACGCTGGGTCGTTACGTCTGACCCAGGATCTGGGTAACACAAAAACTACCCAAACGCTGGGTCGTTACGTCTGACCCAGTAACTGGGTAACACAAAAACTACCCAAACGCTGGGTCGTTACGTCTGACCCAGGATCTGGGTAACACAAAAACTACCCTAACGCTGGGTCGTTACGTCTGACCCAGGATCTGGGTAACACAAAAACTACCCTAACGCTGGGTTGTTACGTCTGACCCAGGATCTGGGTAACACAAAAACTACCCAAACGCTGGGTTGTTAAGTCTGACCCAGGATCTGGGTAACACAAAAACTACCCAAACGCTGGGTTGTTATGTCTGACCCAGGATCTGGGTAACACAAAAACTACCCAAACGCTGGGTTGTTACGCCTGACCCAGTAACTGGGTAACACAAAAACTACCCAAACGCTGGGTCGTTACGTCTGACCCAGGATCTGGGTAACACAAAAACTACCCAAACGCTGGGTCGTTACGTCTGACCCAGGATCTGGGTAACACAAAAACTACCCAAACGCTGGGTCGTTACGTCTGACCCAGGATCTGGGTAACACAAAAACTACCCAAACGCTGGGTCGTTACGTCTGACCCAGGATCTGGGTAACACAAAAACTACCCAAACGCTGGGTTGTTACGCCTGACCCAGTAACTGGGTAACACAAAAACTACCCAAACGCTGGGTCGTTACGTCTGACCCAGGATCTGGGTAACACAAAAACTACCCAAACGCTGGGTCGTTACGTCTGACCCAGGATCTGGGTAACACAAAAACTACCCAAACGCTGGGTCGTTAAGTCTGACCCAGGATCTGGGTAACACAAAAACTACCCTAACGCTGGGTTGTTACGTCTGACCCAGGATCTGGGTAACACAAAAACTACCCAAACGCTGGGTCGTTAAGTCTGACCCAGGATCTGGGTAACACAAAAACTACCCAAACGCTGGGTTGTTACGTCTGACCCAGGATCTGGGTAACACAAAAACTACCCAAACGCTGGGTCGTTACGTCTGACCCAGGATCTGGGTAACACAAAAACTACCCAAACGCTGGGTCGTTACGTCTGACCCAGGATCTGGGTAACACAAAAACTACCCAAACGCTGGGTTGTTACGCCTGACCCAGTAACTGGGTAACACAAAAACTACCCAAACGCTGGGTCGTTACGTCTGACCCAGGATCTGGGTAACACAAAAACTACCCAAACGCTGGGTCGTTACGTCTGACCCAGGATCTGGGTAACACAAAAACTACCCTAACGCTGGGTCGTTACGTCTGACCCAGGATCTGGGTAACACAAAAACTACCCTAACGCTGGGTTGTTACGTCTGACCCAGGATCTGGGTAACACAAAAACTACCCAAACGCTGGGTTGTTAAGTCTGACCCAGGATCTGGGTAACACAAAAACTACCCAAACGCTGGGTTGTTATGTCTGACCCAGGATCTGGGTAACACAAAAACTACCCAAACGCTGGGTTGTTACGTCTGACCCAGGATCTGGGTGACACAAAAACTACCCAAACGCTGGGTCGTTACGTCTGACCCAGGATCTGGGTAACACAAAAACTACCCAAACGCTGGGTCGTTACGTCTGACCCAGGATCTGGGTAACACAAAAACTACCCAAACGCTGGGTCGTTACGTCTGACCCAGGATCTGGGTAACACAAAAACTACCCAAACGCTGGGTTGTTACGCCTGACCCAGTAACTGGGTAACACAAAAACTACCCAAACGCTGGGTCGTTACGTCTGACCCAGGATCTGGGTAACACAAAAACTACCCAAACGCTGGGTCGTTACGTCTGACCCAGGATCTGGGTAACACAAAAACTACCCAAACGCTGGGTCGTTACGTCTGACCCAGGATCTGGGTAACACAAAAACTACCCAAACGCTGGGTTGTTACGCCTGACCCAGTAACTGGGTAACACAAAAACTACCCAAACGCTGGGTCGTTACGTCTGACCCAGGATCTGGGTAACACAAAAACTACCCAAACGCTGGGTTGTTACGCCTGACCCAGTAACTGGGTAACACAAAAACTACCCAAACGCTGGGTCGTTACGTCTGACCCAGGATCTGGGTAACACAAAAACTACCCAAACGCTGGGTCGTTACGTCTGACCCAGGATCTGGGTAACACAAAAACTACCCTAACGCTGGGTTGTTACGTCTGACCCAGGATCTGGGTAACACAAAAACTACCCAAACGCTGGGTCGTTAAGTCTGACCCAGGATCTGGGTAACACAAAAACTACCCAAACGCTGGGTTGTTACGTCTGACCCAGGATCTGGGTAACACAAAAACTACCCAAACGCTGGGTCGTTACGTCTGACCCAGGATCTGGGTAACACAAAAACTACCCAAACGCTGGGTCGTTACGTCTGACCCAGGATCTGGGTAACACAAAATCTACCCAAACGCTGGGTTGTTACGCCTGACCCAGTAACTGGGTAACACAAAAACTACCCAAACGCTGGGTCGTTACGTCTGACCCAGGATCTGGGTAACACAAAAACTACCCAAACGCTGGGTCGTTACGTCTGACCCAGGATCTGGGTAACACAAAAACTACCCTAACGCTGGGTCGTTACGTCTGACCCAGGATCTGGGTAACACAAAAACTACCCAAACGCTGGGTCGTTACGTCTGACCCAGGATCTGGGTAACACAAAAACTACCCAAACGCTGGGTCGTTACGTCTGACCCAGGATCTGGGTAACACAAAAACTACCCAAACGCTGGGTCGTTACGTCTGACCCAGGATCTGGGTAACACAAAAACTACCCAAACGCTGGGTCGTTACGTCTGACCCAGGATCTGGGTAACACAAAAACTACCCTAACGCTGGGTCGTTACGTCTGACCCAGGATCTGGGTAACACAAAAACTACCCTAACGCTGGGTTGTTACGTCTGACCCAGGATCTGGGTAACACAAAAACTACCCAAACGCTGGGTTGTTAAGTCTGACCCAGGATCTGGGTAACACAAAAACTACCCAAACGCTGGGTTGTTATGTCTGACCCAGGATCTGGGTAACACAAAAACTACCCAAACGCTGGGTTGTTACGCCTGACCCAGTAACTGGGTAACACAAAAACTACCCAAACGCTGGGTCGTTACGTCTGACCCAGGATCTGGGTAACACAAAAACTACCCAAACGCTGGGTCATTACGTCTGACCCAGGATCTGGGTAACACAAAAACTACCCAAACGCTGGGTCGTTACGTCTGACCCAGGATCTGGGTAACACAAAAACTACCCAAACGCTGGGTCGTTACGTCTGACCCAGGATCTGGGTAACACAAAAACTACCCAAACGCTGGGTTGTTACGCCTGACCCAGTAACTGGGTAACACAAAAACTACCCAAACGCTGGGTCGTTACGTCTGACCCAGGATCTGGGTAACACAAAAACTACCCAAACGCTGGGTCGTTACGTCTGACCCAGGATCTGGGTAACACAAAAACTACCCAAACGCTGGGTCGTTAAGTCTGACCCAGGATCTGGGTAACACAAAAACTACCCTAACGCTGGGTTGTTACGTCTGACCCAGGATCTGGGTAACACAAAAACTACCCAAACGCTGGGTCGTTAAGTCTGACCCAGGATCTGGGTAACACAAAAACTACCCAAACGCTGGGTTGTTACGTCTGACCCAGGATCTGGGTAACACAAAAACTACCCAAACGCTGGGTCGTTACGTCTGACCCAGGATCTGGGTAACACAAAAACTACCCAAACGCTGGGTCGTTACGTCTGACCCAGGATCTGGGTAACACAAAAACTACCCAAACGCTGGGTTGTTACGCCTGACCCAGTAACTGGGTAACACAAAAACTACCCAAACGCTGGGTCGTTACGTCTGACCCAGGATCTGGGTAACACAAAAACTACCCAAACGCTGGGTCGTTACGTCTGACCCAGGATCTGGGTAACACAAAAACTACCCTAACGCTGGGTCGTTACGTCTGACCCAGGATCTGGGTAACACAAAAACTACCCTAACGCTGGGTTGTTACGTCTGACCCAGGATCTGGGTAACACAAAAACTACCCAAACGCTGGGTTGTTAAGTCTGACCCAGGATCTGGGTAACACAAAAACTACCCAAACGCTGGGTTGTTATGTCCTGACCCAGGATCTGGGTAACACAAATCCTACCCAAACGCTGGGTTGTTACGTCTGACCCAGGATCTGGGTGACACAAAAACTACCCAAACGCTGGGTCGTTACGTCTGACCCAGGATCTGGGTAACACAAAAACTACCCAAACGCTGGGTCGTTACGTCTGACCCAGGATCTGGGTAACACAAAAACTACCCAAACGCTGGGTCGTTACGTCTGACCCAGGATCTGGGTAACACAAAAACTACCCAAACGCTGGGTTGTTACGCCTGACCCAGTAACTGGGTAACACAAAAACTACCCAAACGCTGGGTCGTTACGTCTGACCCAGGATCTGGGTAACACAAAAACTACCCAAACGCTGGGTTGTTACGCCTGACCCAGTAACTGGGTAACACAAAAACTACCCAAACGCTGGGTCGTTACGTCTGACCCAGGATCTGGGTAACACAAAAACTACCCAAACGCTGGGTCGTTACGTCTGACCCAGGATCTGGGTAACACAAAAACTACCCAAACGCTGGGTCGTTACGTCTGACCCAGGATCTGGGTAACACAAAAACTACCCAAACGCTGGGTTGTTACGCCTGACCCAGTAACTGGGTAACACAAAAACTACCCAAACGCTGGGTCGTTACGTCTGACCCAGGATCTGGGTAACACAAAAACTACCCAAACGCTGGGTCGTTACGTCTGACCCAGGATCTGGGTAACACAAAAACTACCCTAACGCTGGGTTGTTACGTCTGACCCAGGATCTGGGTAACACAAAAACTACCCAAACGCTGGGTCGTTAAGTCTGACCCAGGATCTGGGTAACACAAAAACTACCCAAACGCTGGGTTGTTACGTCTGACCCAGGATCTGGGTAACACAAAAACTACCCAAACGCTGGGTCGTTACGTCTGACCCAGGATCTGGGTAACACAAAAACTACCCAAACGCTGGGTCGTTACGTCTGACCCAGGATCTGGGTAACACAAAAACTACCCAAACGCTGGGTTGTTACGCCTGACCCAGTAACTGGGTAACACAAAAACTACCCAAACGCTGGGTCGTTACGTCTGACCCAGGATCTGGGTAACACAAAAACTACCCAAACGCTGGGTCGTTACGTCTGACCCAGGATCTGGGTAACACAAAAACTACCCTAACGCTGGGTCGTTACGTCTGACCCAGGATCTGGGTAACACAAAAACTACCCAAACGCTGGGTCGTTACGTCTGACCCAGGATCTGGGTAACACAAAAACTACCCAAACGCTGGGTCGTTACGTCTGACCCAGGATCTGGGTAACACAAAAACTACCCTAACGCTGGGTCGTTACGTCTGACCCAGGATCTGGGTAACACAAAAACTACCCTAACGCTGGGTTGTTACGTCTGACCCAGGATCTGGGTAACACAAAAACTACCCAAACGCTGGGTTGTTAAGTCTGACCCAGGATCTGGGTAACACAAAAACTACCCAAACGCTGGGTTGTTATGTCTGACCCAGGATCTGGGTAACACAAAAACTACCCAAACGCTGGGTTGTTACGTCTGACCCAGGATCTGGGTAACACAAAAACTACCCAAACGCTGGGTCGTTACGTCTGACCCAGGATCTGGGTAACACAAAAACTACCCAAACGCTGGGTCGTTACGTCTGACCCAGGATCTGGGTAACACAAAAACTACCCAAACGCTGGGTCGTTACGTCTGACCCAGGATCTGGGTAACACAAAAACTACCCAAACGCTGGGTCGTTACGTCTGACCCAGGATCTGGGTAACACAAAAACTACCCAAACGCTGGGTTGTTACGCCTGACCCAGTAACTGGGTAACACAAAAACTACCCAAACGCTGGGTCGTTACGTCTGACCCAGGATCTGGGTAACACAAAAACTACCCAAACGCTGGGTCGTTACGTCTGACCCAGGATCTGGGTAACACAAAAACTACCCAAACGCTGGGTCGTTAAGTCTGACCCAGGATCTGGGTAACACAAAAACTACCCTAACGCTGGGTTGTTACGTCTGACCCAGGATCTGGGTAACACAAAAACTACCCAAACGCTGGGTCGTTAAGTCTGACCCAGGATCTGGGTAACACAAAAACTACCCAAACGCTGGGTTGTTACGTCTGACCCAGGATCTGGGTAACACAAAAACTACCCAAACGCTGGGTCGTTACGTCTGACCCAGGATCTGGGTAACACAAAAACTACCCAAACGCTGGGTCGTTACGTCTGACCCAGGATCTGGGTAACACAAAAACTACCCAAACGCTGGGTTGTTACGCCTGACCCAGTAACTGGGTAACACAAAAACTACCCAAACGCTGGGTCGTTACGTCTGACCCAGGATCTGGGTAACACAAAAACTACCCAAACGCTGGGTCGTTACGTCTGACCCAGGATCTGGGTAACACAAAAACTACCCTAACGCTGGGTCGTTACGTCTGACCCAGGATCTGGGTAACACAAAAACTACCCTAACGCTGGGTTGTTACGTCTGACCCAGGATCTGGGTAACACAAAAACTACCCAAACGCTGGGTTGTTAAGTCTGACCCAGGATCTGGGTAACACAAAAACTACCCAAACGCTGGGTTGTTATGTCTGACCCAGGATCTGGGTAACACAAAAACTACCCAAACGCTGGGTTGTTACGTCTGACCCAGGATCTGGGTTACACAAAAACTACCCAAACGCTGGGTCGTTACGTCTGACCCAGGATCTGGGTAACACAAAAACTACCCAAACGCTGGGTCGTTACGTCTGACCCAGGATCTGGGTAACACAAAAACTACCCAAACGCTGGGTCGTTACGTCTGACCCAGGATCTGGGTAACACAAAAACTACCCAAACGCTGGGTTGTTACGCCTGACCCAGTAACTGGGTAACACAAAAACTACCCAAACGCTGGGTCGTTACGTCTGACCCAGTAACTGGGTAACACAAAAACTACCCAAACGCTGGGTCGTTACGTCTGACCCAGGATCTGGGTAACACAAAAACTACCCAAACGCTGGGTCGTTACGTCTGACCCAGGATCTGGGTAACACAAAAACTACCCAAACGCTGGGTCGTTACGTCTGACCCAGGATCTGGGTAACACAAAAACTACCCAAACGCTGGGTTGTTACGCCTGACCCAGTAACTGGGTAACACAAAAACTACCCAAACGCTGGGTCGTTACGTCTGACCCAGGATCTGGGTAACACAAAAACTACCCTAACGCTGGGTTGTTACGTCTGACCCAGGATCTGGGTAACACAAAAACTACCCAAACGCTGGGTCGTTAAGTCTGACCCAGGATCTGGGTAACACAAAAACTACCCAAACGCTGGGTCGTTACGCCTGACCCAGGATCTGGGTAACACAAAAACTACCCAAACGCTGGGTCATTACGTCTGACCCAGGATCTGGGTAACACAAAAACTACCCAAACGCTGGGTCGTTACGTCTGACCCAGGATCTGGGTAACACAAAAACTACCCTAATGCTGGGTCGTTACGTCTGACCCAAGATCTGGGTAACACAAAAACTACCCTAACGCTGGGTTGTTACGTCTGACCCAGGATCTGGGTAACACAAAAACTACCCAAACGCTGGGTTGTTAAGTCTGACCCAGGATCTGGGTAACACAAAAACTACCCAAACGCTGGGTTGTTATGTCTGACCCAGGATCTGGGTAACACAAAAACTACCCAAACGCTGGGTTGTTACGCCTGACCCAGTAACTGGGTAACACAAAAACTACCCAAACGCTGGGTCGTTACGTCTGACCCAGGATCTGGGTAACACAAAAACTACCCAAACGCTGGGTCGTTACGTCTGACCCAGGATCTGGGTAACACAAAAACTACCCAAACGCTGGGTCGTTACGTCTGACCCAGGATCTGGGTAACACAAAAACTACCCAAACGCTGGGTCGTTACGTCTGACCCAGGATCTGGGTAACACAAAAACTACCCAAACGCTGGGTTGTTACGCCTGACCTAGTAACTGGGTAACACAAAAACTACCCAAACGCTGGGTCGTTACGTCTGACCCAGGATCTGGGTAACACAAAAACTACCCAAACGCTGGGTCGTTACGTCTGACCCAGGATCTGGGTAACACAAAAACTACCCAAACGCTGGGTTGTTACGCCTGACCTAGTAACTGGGTAACACAAAAACTACCCAAACGCTGGGTCGTTACGTCTGACCCAGGATCTGGGTAACACAAAAACTACCCAAACGCTGGGTCGTTACGTCTGACCCAGGATCTGGGTAACACAAAAACTACCCAAACGCTGGGTCGTTACGTCTGACCCAGGATCTGGGTAACACAAAAACTACCCTAACGCTGGGTCGTTACGTCTGACCCAGGATCTGGGTAACACAAAAACTACCCTAACGCTGGGTTGTTACGTCTGACCCAGGATCTGGGTAACACAAAAACTACCCAAACGCTGGGTTGTTAAGTCTGACCCAGGATCTGGGTAACACAAAAACTACCCAAACGCTGGGTTGTTATGTCTGACCCAGGATCTGGGTAACACAAAAACTACCCAAACGCTGGGTTGTTACGTCTGACCCAGGATCTGGGTGACACAAAAACTACCCAAACGCTGGGTCGTTACGTCTGACCCAGGATCTGGGTAACACAAAAACTACCCAAACGCTGGGTCGTTACGTCTGACCCAGGATCTGGGTAACACAAAAACTACCCAAACGCTGGGTCGTTACGTCTGACCCAGGATCTGGGTAACACAAAAACTACCCAAACGCTGGGTTGTTACGCCTGACCCAGTAACTGGGTAACACAAAAACTACCCAAACGCTGGGTCGTTACGTCTGACCCAGGATCTGGGTAACACAAAAACTACCCAAACGCTGGGTCGTTACGTCTGACCCAGGATCTGGGTAACACAAAAACTACCCAAACGCTGGGTCGTTACGTCTGACCCAGGATCTGGGTAACACAAAAACTACCCAAACGCTGGGTCGTTACGTCTGACCCAGGATCTGGGTAACACAAAAACTACCCAAACGCTGGGTTGTTACGCCTGACCCAGTAACTGGGTAACACAAAAACTACCCAAACGCTGGGTCGTTACGTCTGACCCAGGATCTGGGTAACACAAAAACTACCCAAACGCTGGGTCGTTACGTCTGACCCAGGATCTGGGTAACACAAAAACTACCCAAACGCTGGGTCGTTAAGTCTGACCCAGGATCTGGGTAACACAAAAACTACCCAAACGCTGGGTTGTTACGTCTGACCCAGGATCTGGGTAACACAAAAACTACCCAAACGCTGGGTCGTTACGTCTGACCCAGGATCTGGGTAACACAAAAACTACCCAAACGCTGGGTCGTTACGTCTGACCCAGGATCTGGGTAACACAAAAACTACCCTAACGCTGGGTCGTTACGTCTGACCCAGGATCTGGGTAACACAAAAACTACCCTAACGCTGGGTTGTTACGTCTGACCCAGGATCTGGGTAACACAAAAACTACCCAAACGCTGGGTTGTTAAGTCTGACCCAGGATCTGGGTAACACAAAAACTACCCAAACGCTGGGTTGTTATGTCTGACCCAGGATCTGGGTAACACAAAAACTACCCAAACGCTGGGTTGTTACGTCTGACCCAGGATCTGGGTAACACAAAAACTACCCAAACGCTGGGTCGTTACGTCTGACCCAGGATCTGGGTAACACAAAAACTACCCAAACGCTGGGTCGTTACGTCTGACCCAGGATCTGGGTAACACAAAAACTACCCAAACGCTGGGTCGTTACGTCTGACCCAGGATCTGGGTAACACAAAAACTACCCAAACGCTGGGTTGTTACGCCTGACCCAGTAACTGGGTAACACAAAAACTACCCAAACGCTGGGTCGTTACGTCTGACCCAGGATCTGGGTAACACAAAAACTACCCAAACGCTGGGTTGTTACGTCTGACCCAGGATCTGGGTAACACAAAAACTACCCAAACGCTGGGTCGTTACGTCTGACCCAGGATCTGGGTAACACAAAAACTACCCAAACGCTGGGTCGTTACGTCTGACCCAGGATCTGGGTAACACAAAAACTACCCAAACGCTGGGTCGTTACGTCTGACCCAGGATCTGGGTAACACAAAAACTACCCAAACGCTGGGTTGTTACGCCTGACCCAGTAACTGGGTAACACAAAAACTACCCAAACGCTGGGTCGTTACGTCTGACCCAGGATCTGGGTAACACAAAAACTACCCAAACGCTGGGTCGTTACGTCTGACCCAGGATCTGGGTAACACAAAAACTACCCAAACGCTGGGTCGTTACGTCTGACCCAGGATCTGGGTAACACAAAAACTACCCAAACGCTGGGTCGTTACGTCTGACCCAGGATCTGGGTAACACAAAAACTACCCAAACGCTGGGTTGTTACGTCTGACCCAGGATCTGGGTAACACAAAAACTACCCAAACGCTGGGTCGTTACGTCTGACCCAGGATCTGGGTAACACAAAAACTACCCAAACGCTGGGTCGTTACGTCTGACCCAGGATCTGGGTAACACAAAAACTACCCAAACGCTGGGTCGTTACGTCTGACCCAGGATCTGGGTAACACAAAAACTACCCAAACGCTGGGTCGTTACGCCTGACCCAGTAACTGGGTAACACAAAAACTACCCAAACGCTGGGTCGTTACGTCTGACCCAGGATCTGGGTAACACAAAAACTACCCAAACGCTGGGTCGTTACGCCTGACCCAGGATCTGGGTAACACAAAAACTACCCAAACGCTGGGTCGTTACGTCTGACCCAGGATCTGGGTAACACAAAAACTACCCAAACGCTGGGTCGTTACGTCTGACCCAGGATCTGGGTAACACAAAAACTACCCAAACGCTGGGTCGTTACGTCTGACCCAGGATCTGGGTAACACAAAAACTACCCAAACGCTGGGTTGTTACGTCTGACCCAGGATCTGGGTAACACAAAAACTACCCAAACGCTGGGTCGTTACGTCTGACCCAGGATCTGGGTAACACAAAAACTACCCAAACGCTGGGTCGTTACGTCTGACCCAGGATCTGGGTAACACAAAAACTACCCAAACGCTGGGTCGTTACGTCTGACCCAGGATCTGGGTAACACAAAAACTACCCAAACGCTGGGTTGTTACGCCTGACCCAGGATCTGGGTAACACAAAAACTACCCAAACGCTGGGTCGTTACGTCTGACCCAGGATCTGGGTAACACAAAAACTACCCAAACGCTGGGTCGTTACGTCTGACCCAGGATCTGGGTAACACAAAAACTACCCAAACGCTGGGTCGTTACGTCTGACCCAGGATCTGGGTAACACAAAAACTACCCAAACGCTGGGTCGTTACGTCTGACCCAGGATCTGGGTAACACAAAAACTACCCAAACGCTGGGTTCATTAGTCTGACCCAGGATCTGGGTAACACAAAAACTACCCAAACGCTGGGTCGTTACGTCTGACCCAGGATCTGGGTAACACAAAAACTACCCAAACGCTGGGTCGTTACGTCTGACCCAGGATCTGGGTAACACAAAAACTACCCAAACGCTGGGTTGTTACGCCTGACCCAGTAACTGGGTAACACAAAAACTACCCAAACGCTGGGTCGTTACGTCTGACCCAGGATCTGGGTAACACAAAAACTACCCAAACGCTGGGTCGTTACGTCTGACCCAGGATCTGGGTAACACAAAAACTACCCAAACGCTGGGTCGTTAAGTCTGACCCAGGATCTGGGTAACACAAAAACTACCCTAACGCTGGGTTGTTACGTCTGACCCAGGATCTGGGTAACACAAAAACTACCCAAACGCTGGGTCGTTAAGTCTGACCCAGGATCTGGGTAACACAAAAACTACCCAAACGCTGGGTTGTTACGTCTGACCCAGGATCTGGGTAACACAAAAACTACCCAAACGCTGGGTCGTTACGTCTGACCCAGGATCTGGGTAACACAAAAACTACCCAAACGCTGGGTCGTTACGTCTGACCCAGGATCTGGGTAACACAAAAACTACCCAAACGCTGGGTTGTTACGCCTGACCCAGTAACTGGGTAACACAAAAACTACCCAAACGCTGGGTCGTTACGTCTGACCCAGGATCTGGGTAACACAAAAACTACCCAAACGCTGGGTCGTTACGTCTGACCCAGGATCTGGGTAACACAAAAACTACCCTAACGCTGGGTCGTTACATCTGACCCAGGATCTGGGTAACACAAAAACTACCCTAACGCTGGGTTGTTACGTCTGACCCAGGATCTGGGTAACACAAAAACTACCCAAACGCTGGGTTGTTAAGTCTGACCCAGGATCTGGGTAACACAAAAACTACCCAAACGCTGGGTTGTTATGTCTGACCCAGGATCTGGGTAACACAAAAACTACCCAAACGTTGGGTTGTTACGTCTGACCCAGGATCTGGGTGACACAAAAACTACCCAAACGCTGGGTCGTTACGTCTGACCCAGGATCTGGGTAACACAAAAACTACCCAAACGCTGGGTCGTTACGTCTGACCCAGGATCTGGGTAACACAAAAACTACCCAAACGCTGGGTCGTTACGTCTGACCCAGGATCTGGGTAACACAAAAACTACCCAAACGCTGGGTTGTTACGCCTGACCCAGTAACTGGGTAACACAAAAACTACCCAAACGCTGGGTCGTTACGTCTGACCCAGGATCTGGGTAACACAAAAACTACCCAAACGCTGGGTTGTTACGCCTGACCCAGTAACTGGGTAACACAAAAACTACCCAAACGCTGGGTCGTTACGTCTGACCCAGGATCTGGGTAACACAAAAACTACCCAAACGCTGGGTCGTTACGACTGACCCAGTAACTGGGTAACACAAAAACTACCCAAACGCTGGGTCGTTACGTCTGACCCAGGATCTGGGTAACACAAAAACTACCCAAACGCTGGGTCGTTACGTCTGACCCAGGATCTGGGTAACACAAAAACTACCCAAACGCTGGGTTGTTACGCCTGACCCAGTAACTGGGTAACACAAAAACTACCCAAACGCTGGGTCGTTACGTCTGACCCAGGATCTGGGTAACACAAAAACTACCCAAACGCTGGGTCGTTACGCCTGACCCAGGATCTGGGTAACACAAAAACTACCCAAACGCTGGGTCGTTACGTCTGACCCAGGATCTGGGTAACACAAAAACTACCCAAACGCTGGGTCGTTACGTCTGACCCAGGATCTGGGTAACACAAAAACTACCCTAACGCTGGGTCGTTACGTCTGACCCAGGATCTGGGTAACACAAAAACTACCCTAACGCTGGGTTGTTACGTCTGACCCAGGATCTGGGTAACACAAAAACTACCCAAACGCTGGGTTGTTAAGTCTGACCCAGGATCTGGGTAACACAAAAACTACCCAAACGCTGGGTTGTTATGTCTGACCCAGGATCTGGGTAACACAAAAACTACCCAAACGCTGGGTTGTTATGTCTGACCCAGGATCTGGGTAACACAAAAACTACCCAAACGCTGGGTTGTTACGCCTGACCCAGTAACTGGGTAACACAAAAACTACCCAAACGCTGGGTCGTTACGTCTGACCCAGGATCTGGGTAACACAAAAACTACCCAAACGCTGGGTCGTTACGTCTGACCCAGGATCTGGGTAACACAAAACCTACCCAAACGCTGGGTCGTTACGTCTGACCCAGGATCTGGGTAACACAAAAACTACCCAAACGCTGGGTCGTTACGTCTGACCCAGGATCTGGGTAACACAAAAACTACCCAAACGCTGGGTTGTTACGCCTGACCCAGTAACTGGGTAACACAAAAACTACCCAAACGCTGGGTCGTTACGTCTGACCCAGGATCTGGGTAACACAAAAACTACCCAAACGCTGGGTCGTTACGTCTGACCCAGGATCTGGGTAACACAAAAACTACCCAAACGCTGGGTCGTTAAGTCTGACCCAGGATCTGGGTAACACAAAAACTACCCTAACGCTGGGTTGTTACGTCTGACCCAGGATCTGGGTAACACAAAAACTACCCAAACGCTGGGTCGTTAAGTCTGACCCAGGATCTGGGTAACACAAAAACTACCCAAACGCTGGGTTGTTACGTCTGACCCAGGATCTGGGTAACACAAAAACTACCCAAACGCTGGGTCGTTACGTCTGACCCAGGATCTGGGTAACACAAAAACTACCCAAACGCTGGGTCGTTACGTCTGACCCAGGATCTGGGTAACACAAAAACTACCCAAACGCTGGGTTGTTACGACTGACCCAGTAACTGGGTAACACAAAAACTACCCAAACGCTGGGTCGTTACGTCTGACCCAGGATCTGGGTAACACAAAAACTACCCAAACGCTGGGTCGTTACGTCTGACCCAGGATCTGGGTAACACAAAAACTACCCTAACGCTGGGTCGTTACGTCTGACCCAGGATCTGGGTAACACAAAAACTACCCTAACGCTGGGTTGTTACGTCTGACCCAGGATCTGGGTAACACAAAAACTACCCAAACGCTGGGTTGTTAAGTCTGACCCAGGATCTGGGTAACACAAAAACTACCCAAACGCTGGGTTGTTATGTCTGACCCAGGATCTGGGTAACACAAAAACTACCCAAACGCTGGGTTGTTACGTCTGACCCAGGATCTGGGTGACACAAAAACTACCCAAACGCTGGGTCGTTACGTCTGACCCAGGATCTGGGTAACACAAAAACTACCCAAACGCTGGGTCGTTACGTCTGACCCAGGATCTGGGTAACACAAAAACTACCCAAACGCTGGGTCGTTACGTCTGACCCAGGATCTGGGTAACACAAAAACTACCCAAACGCTGGGTTGTTACGCCTGACCCAGTAACTGGGTAACACAAAAACTACCCAAACGCTGGGTCGTTACGTCTGACCCAGGATCTGGGTAACACAAAAACTACCCAAACGCTGGGTTGTTACGCCTGACCCAGTAACTGGGTAACACAAAAACTACCCAAACGCTGGGTCGTTACGTCTGACCCAGGATCTGGGTAACACAAAAACTACCCAAACGCTGGGTCGTTACGTCTGACCCAGGATCTGGGTAACACAAAAACTACCCAAACGCTGGGTCGTTACGTCTGACCCAGGATCTGGGTAACACAAAAACTACCCAAACGCTGGGTTGTTACGCCTGACCCAGTAACTGGGTAACACAAAAACTACCCAAACGCTGGGTCGTTACGTCTGACCCAGGATCTGGGTAACACAAAAACTACCCAAACGCTGGGTTGTTACGCCTGACCCAGTAACTGGGTAACACAAAAACTACCCAAACGCTGGGTCGTTACGTCTGACCCAGGATCTGGGTAACACAAAAACTACCCAAACGCTGGGTCGTTACGTCTGACCCAGGATCTGGGTAACACAAAAACTACCCTAACGCTGGGTCGTTACGTCTGACCCAGGATCTGGGTAACACAAAAACTACCCAAACGCTGGGTCGTTAAGTCTGACCCAGGATCTGGGTAACACAAAAACTACCCAAACGCTGGGTTGTTACGTCTGACCCAGGATCTGGGTAACACAAAAACTACCCAAACGCTGGGTCGTTACGTCTGACCCAGGATCTGGGTAACACAAAAACTACCCAAACGCTGGGTCGTTACGTCTGACCCAGGATCTGGGTAACACAAAAACTACCCAAACGCTGGGTTGTTACGCCTGACCCAGTAACCGGGTAACACAAAAACTACCCAAACGCTGGGTCGTTACGTCTGACCCAGGATCTGGGTAACACAAAAACTACCCAAACGCTGGGTCGTTAAGTCTGACCCAGGATCTGGGTAACACAAAAACTACCCTAACGCTGGGTTGTTACGTCTGACCCAGGATCTGGGTAACACAAAAACTACCCAAACGCTGGGTCGTTAAGTCTGACCCAGGATCTGGGTAACACAAAAACTACCCAAACGCTGGGTTGTTACGTCTGACCCAGGATCTGGGTAACACAAAAACTACCCAAACGCTGGGTCGTTACGTCTGACCCAGGATCTGGGTAACACAAAAACTACCCAAACGCTGGGTCGTTACGTCTGACCCAGGATCTGGGTAACACAAAAACTACCCAAACGCTGGGTTGTTACGCCTGACCCAGTAACTGGGTAACACAAAAACTACCCAAACGCTGGGTCGTTACGTCTGACCCAGGATCTGGGTAACACAAAAACTACCCAAACGCTGGGTCATTACGTCTGACCCAGGATCTGGGTAACACAAAAACTACCCTAACGCTGGGTCGTTACGTCTGACCCAGGATCTGGGTAACACAAAAACTACCCTAACGCTGGGTTGTTACGTCTGACCCAGGATCTGGGTAACACAAAAACTACCCAAACGCTGGGTTGTTAAGTCTGACCCAGGATCTGGGTAACACAAAAACTACCCAAACGCTGGGTTGTTATGTCTGACCCAGGATCTGGGTAACACAAAAACTACCCAAACGCTGGGTTGTTACGTCTGACCCAGGATCTGGGTGACACAAAAACTACCCAAACGCTGGGTCGTTACGTCTGACCCAGGATCTGGGTAACACAAAAACTACCCAAACGCTGGGTCGTTACGTCTGACCCAGGATCTGGGTAACACAAAAACTACCCAAACGCTGGGTCGTTACGTCTGACCCAGGATCTGGGTAACACAAAAACTACCCAAACGCTGGGTTGTTACGCCTGACCCAGTAACTGGGTAACACAAAAACTACCCAAACGCTGGGTCGTTACGTCTGACCCAGGATCTGGGTAACACAAAAACTACCCAAACGCTGGGTTGTTACGCCTGACCCAGTAACTGGGTAACACAAAAACTACCCAAACGCTGGGTCGTTACGTCTGACCCAGGATCTGGGTAACACAAAAACTACCCAAACGCTGGGTCGTTACGTCTGACCCAGGATCTGGGTAACACAAAAACTACCCAAACGCTGGGTCGTTACGTCTGACCCAGGATCTGGGTAACACAAAAACTACCCAAACGCTGGGTTGTTACGCCTGACCCAGTAACTGGGTAACACAAAAACTACCCAAACGCTGGGTCGTTACGTCTGACCCAGGATCTGGGTAACACAAAAACTACCCAAACGCTGGGTTGTTACGCCTGACCCAGTAACTGGGTAACACAAAAACTACCCAAACGCTGGGTCGTTACGTCTGACCCAGGATCTGGGTAACACAAAAACTACCCAAACGCTGGGTCGTTACGTCTGACCCAGGATCTGGGTAACACAAAAACTACCCTAACGCTGGGTCGTTACGTCTGACCCAGGATCTGGGTAACACAAAAACTACCCAAACGCTGGGTCGTTAAGTCTGACCCAGGATCTGGGTAACACAAAAACTACCCAAACGCTGGGTTGTTACGTCTGACCCAGGATCTGGGTAACACAAAAACTACCCAAACGCTGGGTCGTTACGTCTGACCCAGGATCTGGGTAACACAAAAACTACCCAAACGCTGGGTCGTTACGTCTGACCCAGGATCTGGGTAACACAAAAACTACCCAAACGCTGGGTTGTTACGCCTGACCCAGTAACCGGGTAACACAAAAACTACCCAAACGCTGGGTCGTTACGTCTGACCCAGGATCTGGGTAACACAAAAACTACCCAAACGCTGGGTCGTTACGTCTGACCCAGGATCTGGGTAACACAAAAACTACCCTAACGCTGGGTCGTTACGTCTGACCCAGGATCTGGGTAACACAAAAACTACCCAAACGCTGGGTCGTTACGTCTGACCCAGGA
This sequence comes from Chanodichthys erythropterus, assembly GCF_024489055.1. Classification (NCBI taxonomy): domain Eukaryota; kingdom Metazoa; phylum Chordata; class Actinopteri; order Cypriniformes; family Xenocyprididae; genus Chanodichthys; species Chanodichthys erythropterus. The sequence continues at coordinate 11,770,183 of NC_090234.1, read as the reverse complement.
TCTGGGTAACACAAAAACTACCCAAACGCTGGGTCGTTACGTCTGACCCAGGATCTGGGTAACACAAAAACTACCCAAACGCTGGGTCGTTACGTCTGACCCAGGATCTGGGTAACACAAAAACTACCCTAACGCTGGGTTGTTACGTCTGACCCAGGATCTGGGTAACACAAAAACTACCCAAACGCTGGGTTGTTAAGTCTGACCCAGGATCTGGGTAACACAAAAACTACCCAAACGCTGGGTTGTTATGTCTGACCCAGGATCTGGGTAACACAAAAACTACCCAAACGCTGGGTTGTTACGTCTGACCCAGGATCTGGGTAACACAAAAACTACCCAAACGCTGGGTCGTTACGTCTGACCCAGGATCTGGGTAACACAAAAACTACCCTAACGCTGGGTCGTTACGTCTGACCCAGGATCTGGGTAACACAAAAACTACCCTAACGCTGGGTCGTTACGTCTGACCCAGGATCTGGGTAACACAAAAACTACCCAAACGCTGGGTTGTTAAGTCTGACCCAGGATCTGGGTAACACAAAAACTACCCAAACGCTGGGTTGTTATGTCTGACCCAGGATCTGGGTAACACAAAAACTACCCAAACGCTGGGTTGTTACGTCTGACCCAGGATCTGGGTAACACAAAAACTACCCAAACGCTGGGTCGTTACGTCTGACCCAGGATCTGGGTAACACAAAAACTACCCTAACGCTGGGTCGTTACGTCTGACCCAGGATCTGGGTTACACAAAAACTACCCTAACGCTGGGTTGTTACGTCTGACCCAGGATCTGGGTGACACAAAAACTACCCAAACGCTGGGTCGTTACGTCTGACCCAGGATCTGGGTAACACAAAAACTACCCAAACGCTGGGTCGTTACGTCTGACCCAGGATCTGGGTAACACAAAAACTACCCAAACGCTGGGTCGTTAAGTCTGACCCAGGATCTGGGTAACACAAAAACTACCCAAACGCTGGGTCGTTACGTCTGACCCAGGATCTGGGTAACACAAAAACTACCCAAACGCTGGGTTGTTACGCCTGACCCAGTAACTGGGTAACACAAAAACTACCCAAACGCTGGGTCGTTACGTCTGACCCAGGATCTGGGTAACACAAAAACTACCCAAACGCTGGGTTGTTACGCCTGACCCAGTAACTGGGTAACACAAAAACTACCCAAACGCTGGGTCGTTACGTCTGACCCAGGATCTGGGTAACACAAAAACTACCCAAACGCTGGGTCGTTACGTCTGACCCAGGATCTGGGTAACACAAAAACTACCCAAACGCTGGGTCGTTACGTCTGACCCAGGATCTGGGTAACACAAAAACTACCCAAACGCTGGGTTGTTACGCCTGACCCAGTAACTGGGTAACACAAAAACTACCCAAACGCTGGGTCGTTACGTCTGACCCAGGATCTGGGTAACACAAAAACTACCCAAACGCTGGGTTGTTACGCCTGACCCAGTAACTGGGTAACACAAAAACTACCCAAACGCTGGGTCGTTACGTCTGACCCAGGATCTGGGTAACACAAAAACTACCCAAACGCTGGGTCGTTACGTCTGACCCAGGATCTGGGTAACACAAAAACTACCCTAACGCTGGGTTGTTACGTCTGACCCAGGATCTGGGTAACACAAAAACTACCCAAACGCTGGGTCGTTAAGTCTGACCCAGGATCTGGGTAACACAAAAACTACCCAAACGCTGGGTTGTTACGTCTGACCCAGGATCTGGGTAACACAAAAACTACCCAAACGCTGGGTCGTTACGTCTGACCCAGGATCTGGGTAACACAAAAACTACCCAAACGCTGGGTTGTTACGCCTGACCCAGTAACCGGGTAACACAAAAACTACCCAAACGCTGGGTCGTTACGTCTGACCCAGGATCTGGGTAACACAAAAACTACCCTAACGCTGGGTCGTTACGTCTGACCCAGGATCTGGGTAACACAAAAACTACCCAAACGCTGGGTCGTTACGTCTGACCCAGGATCTGGGTAACACAAAAACTACCCAAACGCTGGGTCGTTACGTCTGACCCAGGATCTGGGTAACACAAAAACTACCCTAACGCTGGGTCGTTACGTCTGACCCAGGATCTGGGTAACACAAAAACTACCCTAACGCTGGGTCGTTACGTCTGACCCAGGATCTGGGTAACACAAAAACTACCCAAACGCTGGGTTGTTAAGTCTGACCCAGGATCTGGGTAACACAAAAACTACCCAAACGCTGGGTTGTTATGTCTGACCCAGGATCTGGGTAACACAAAAACTACCCAAACGCTGGGTTGTTACGTCTGACCCAGGATCTGGGTAACACAAAAACTACCCAAACGCTGGGTCGTTACGTCTGACCCAGGATCTGGGTAACACAAAAACTACCCAAACGCTGGGTCGTTACGTCTGACCCAGGATCTGGGTAACACAAAAACTACCCAAACGCTGGGTCGTTACGTCTGACCCAGGATCTGGGTAACACAAAAACTACCCAAACGCTGGGTCGTTACGTCTGACCCAGGATCTGGGTAACACAAAAACTACCCAAATACTGGGAAAATTACCAGAAAAAAATTACCCAAATGGCTCAACACTGAAAAATTAACCCAAGATTTTTTAGAAAGTAACACGTGAGGAATGACAGGCATCCGTCATCCAAACTGCTTTATCCTTACTCAGGTGGCAGGGGGCTGGATCCACAGGCGGAGAAACACCCTCAGTGCATTACCCGCAGGGCTCACACACACACACACACACACACACACACACACACACACACACACACACACATGTTTGTTTTTGTGAATTGTGGGGACTTTCCATAGACTTCAATGCATTTTACACTGAACAAACTGTACATTCTATCCCCCTACCCTGCCCCTACCCCTAAACCTAACCCTCACAGGAAACTGTGCAAACTTTTACTTTTTCACAAAAACTCATTCTATATGATTTATAAACCCATTTACATTGTGGGGACCGCTGGCTGGTCCCCACGATGTAGGTGAACTCAGGTTTATATTACATCATGGGGACATTTGGTCCCCACAATGTAATATAAACAAAAGCACACACACACACACACACACACACACACACACACACACACACACACACACACACACACACACACACACCCCTAAGGACAATTGAGTGTCTTCAACTGACGTACACTGCATGCCTTTGGATTGTGGGGGAAACAGGAGGAATCCCACTCAGACTCAGGAGAACAAACTCCACACAGAAAGGCCCTCTGAGTGACAGGCCGTGATGACAGGAAGGAAATTCTATTGGCCCTTGAGGTTCGTTACGACCACAGCAACACATTCACGTCTACATGCGTGTGTGTGTGTACATGTGTAGAGCATGTTTCAGGATTTTAGCACATATGCTATCACCAAAATTATTTCAAACTTTTATATCAATCAACACGAGGCCACCAAGTTCAGTTGTTTTATGAGTGAGAAAGATGAGTGATGCCATATTTCTGTATTCCCTCAACAAAAAATCTAGGTTACACTTTATTTTAAGGTGTCATTGTTACCGTGTAATTATATATTGAAGTACTTAAGTAATATTAATTAACAACATGTACTTACTATAGGGCTAGGGTAGGATTAGGGTTTGGTTGAGGGTTATTTGCATGTAATTATGCATACATGCATATATGCAAGGACACTATAAAATAAATTGTTACCAAAATCTATTCTTCTTTTGGATTATTGCATAAAATGATCTCTGTGACCATCAACACTTACGATTCTTACATGTTTTGTTCACCATATCATTGAGTAAGTAATGACACAGCATTCATTTTCAAGGTAAACTCTGCCTGAACTCTTCTGCTCCTCAGTGCCTCTCTGTCATTTGCATGAAATGAAATAAAATGTCTACCCTGACTAGGGTGCATTAGTGTAACTGTAGGCTGTTTATGGTTGCCTTACTAGACAATATGCATCACAAAAGTGTTTTATCAGCATTGTACATCATTATACTGTGACACAGAAGCTCAGGGCGGTAAGTGATCTCTCTTCCTGTCAGAGTCAGTGTACGAGCAGCGTGACTAATGCAACAGACAAACATAATGTGTTGCTCTTATTCACAGGAATATGTCGAACCCTCCCTCAGTACACACACTCATATATCAGCGGAGATGATGCTGCTGAATCTCTCACGCACCTCGCTGCCATGTTCAGATGTCAGGGTCCTCTTGGCTTTTGTCTGCTCTGTTTGAAGAACATTCATGCTTCATTTCAGTTATGAACCCAATATTGTGCTTACATTGTCTTCGACATGACTACTGTTTGCTCTGTTTAACTTGTTGTTATTTTATCACTGATCTCTTTTCAGTTGCAGAGGTTCTGGTTATTTCAAGTTGCTTGGCACAGTTCGGTCACGCTCTGCCAAGAACAAATGAGTCACTCTCTCTGGATCTCTGGATCTCTGTGTTTCTGGTGAAAAACACACCGAATGTGTTCCGAGACACAGACAGCTTACAGAACGCCATTGTTTGTGCAGACTTGAAACATAGTTTGGTTTTTTTCAGCAGTATTGTTAAACAGATCTGTCCTTACAGTAAGTTATGCAAATCATGTCATCTAATGTCATGGATCTTTAGTAGCAGATGTAAACAGAGCTGAAGGTACGGCATTAACAAGACTGCGCAAAAACACTTTTTCTGATGCAACACCCTGTCGAGGACAATCCTTCTATTGAAATAGAATTTTGTGTGGGATTTCTATTGGGCATTTTGAACATAATGCTTCTTTTAAATAGTTACAAATTTAAAAAAGAAATTATACATAAAAAACAAATCTAAACATTTTAGAAATAAATAAATACATAAATGCATGCATACACTATCATTCAAAGTTTTTTAAGAAAAATAAATTAATACTTTTACTCATCAAGGATGCATTAAACTGATCAAAAGTGACAGTAAAGACATTTATAATGTTACTAAAGATTCTATTTCAAATAAATGCTGAACTTTCTATTCATCAAAGAATCCTGAAAAATAAAATGTATGACGGTTTCCACAAAAATATGAATTCTTGTTTCTTGAGCATCAAATCATCATATCAGAATGATTTCTGAAGGATCATGTGACACTGAAGACTGGAGTAATGATGCTGAAAATCACAGGAATAAATTACACTTTACTATATATTCACATAGAAAACAGCTGATTTACATTATAATAATATTTCACTATTTTACTGTGTTTTGATCAGCCTTGGTGAGCAGAAGAGACACTTGAACGGGAGTGTACTTAACATTTATTTTCTTAATCTTCTTGTTTTCAATTCAATTCAATTTGTATAGCGCTTTTCACGATACATATCATTTCAAAGCAGCTTTACAGAGAATGCGTGTCAACATTACAATTTAAGAATGCAGTTAGCAAATAATTTAGGCAATTAATTTACAATCACTGTTAGCAGTTTAACTGAACGTAGAAGCAATGAGCTCCTGAAAAATGAATTACATTGACAATAATTAGGATATAGAAATTGTGCAATGTGCGATATTCCAGTAAAAACACTCTTAAAACAAGACACATTTACTTAAGAAGCAAAATTGTGTAAGATATTAAGGCTTGTTTAAACATACATGCTTAAACAAACAATTTGAACAATGAGTATGACACAAAGTTCATTTTTGGGGTGAGTTATAGCAATCGTGCATCATGCTGACCGTCCTGTTTTTGTGAGCAGTGGCGCGTCACAGCTGAAGCTGATATCAGACGCCTGTATAAAGCCAGCGTTGAGCTGCACTGCTGATATAAGCCTTCTGTCCTCCATTTAATTGCTTGAAAGGCAGCACGGGGAGACCGCTGTGCACTGGCATTGAGAATGAGAAAGGGTTTTAAGAATATATCAGAGCCGGAGGTGAAGGAGGTGCAGGTGTGTTGTGATCTCCTCCGAGACCCGGAGCACACGCCGAGCTCCACACACTCCACGGCCTTATCTAGATTACGACAGGGAACCACAATTTGCCACACGCACTATAGTGAACAAACCCTGCTGGTGTTCATCTGCAGCCGCGAGCAGGAGACGGGACGGGACGGGTAACGTCTGCAGCTCGATGTGTGTCAGACTCTGCTGAAGACCAAAACTGGTGCAAATCTCAGCCGGGAGTCTGTGTCAGGAACGGCCTGAAACGACCATCTCTACTCCAGCATCTGAACAAGAATCTGAGTTAAACATAATACATTCATAAATATATAGCAACGTAAATAAAGTAGCATAATATATATATATATATATATATATATATATATATAAATATATATAAAAAGGGCAAAATTTCTCATTTTTGTTTAGTGTACTAAAAAAAAAAAAGTATATATATATATATATATGTAGTAAATTGTCAAAAAATATATAAATAAAATAAAAAATATTTTATATTGTCTGTTTTTAATTTTTTTGTAAAAAAATATAAATAACATAAAAAATATTTTATATTGTCTGTTTTTAATTTTGTCAAAAAAATATAAATAAAATAAAAAATATTTTATATTGTCTGTTTTTAATTTTTTGTCAAAAAATATAAATAAAATAAAAAATATTTTATATTGTCTGTTTTTAATTTTTTGTCAAAAAAAAAAAAATATATTTTTTAAGACAAAAAATTAAAATGAAAACAGACAATATAAAAATAAAATCTAATTCAAAACATTAACAGTATGTAAGTACAGGTATAATAGTGTATCATTGATGCTAAAACGACATTGAAGACATTGGATTCATCAAGAACTATATAAAATTTTAAAGGTTTGACGCAATTTTGAAAAAAAGTGCATCAGAGAAAGAGATTTTGGAAATGATATAAAAATGTTTCTACTTCCTGTAGCGCACACAGAAAGTCCACAAGGGACAGAAAACATGTAGTAAATTGTAAACAAGAAGGTGTTTGGGAAAGTATTGATAATATTAATTATGTAAAGGCAAAGAGTGAAATTTCCCCAAAGATGCATTCAAGACGGACAGTCATGTGATCTGATCCGATCAAGTCATATTAAGTCATGAATGTAAATAAACCCATAGACAGACAGAGAGATAATGAGCGAATGCAGTAACATCACTGCGATGAGAACAGCGACGCTCAAGCTTTAGCGCTTTGCTGTCACACAAAAGAGTCCAACAGGGAAACTGATTCAGCGCTGAATTCAGATGTGACTCTATTTGCTCTTTATTTAACTTGTACGGCCTGGATGATGATTGACTGATGTAAAGGACCGCCGGCGTCGAACGAAGTGAAGTCTGAAGTTTGACCTCATGGTTCTGGTGAAACTGCTTTATGAACAGAGCTGGAGATCTACATGAGCCGATAGTGTTGGCTTTGAACAAATACTCATGAATACATGCACTGAAATACATGTGTGATCAAACACTGATCTTGTGCTGGACTCAGATATGAGTGAATGTGTTCCTCTCATCGCATGCTGAGTTTAGTAATTCTAAAAAAAATGTGATTGGGTCATTTTAACCCAGCGATTGGGTTGTTGTTGTTACACAGGCTACAGATGCCACATTAGAAAATACACTTATATTACTTAAATTACATAACTGACATGAAATCCATAATGTTTGTAACAGTATCTGTTCAGTGTTATCAGACGGTGTGATGAAGTACGACACAGTCATGAGGATTTGTGTAGAACAGAGTTTGCTGTAATACAGTAAATGATCTCACTGTACCATAAGACTGAATCAATACTGCAGTTTACCTTCATAAGGGTGAGTTACAGTAATGTGGCAGTCTTTACTATGGTAATGCCTCTAATGTTTACAGTGTCACATGGCATACTCTAATGAAACATGATGCCTTTTGTCTGTCTCTTATCTTCTGATGCATCTCTGATCAATCTGATGTTATACAGTCATTGACTTTCTTTTCCCTGTTTGTCCTGCTCTGGGCTCACAAATTTCACTGTACCCTCCGTATCTCTCTCTCTCTTTCTCTCTCACACACTCATGTTCTGACGGGACGCGCGTCTGCTTGATTTATGATTTTTCATGCAAACTCTAGAGCAGGTGCTCTCCATCCAGCCGTAATCAGACGCTCCTGAAGAATCAAGCTCTTCAGGACTACTAGAGTTTGATCCAGGTCAACCTAGAGCTCGAGAGCCACACCTTCTCTCCAAACACACCCGTCTCCATCTTAACCCGCTGGCCGCCGCTCTCCCAGCCCAGGTGAGTTAGTGTCGGGCAGGTGACCGGCTGCGTTTGAGAGGCCATTTCACACCTGACTAATCCTAAATCTCCTAATCTGGAATAATTACTGTGGGATTACCCATCTCCTTCACAACACATGGATCAAGGGTGTGGCACTGCTCTGGAGGCGATGAGACGGGAAGATAGTGCACACGAAGAGAAGAGTTTAACATCTAGGGTTTAGCGAAAAGTGATCTAACACACTTTTTAACCCTTTAAGCCTGAAGTGTCCCACCGACAGTACCGCCGGCGCCACCTAGTGACGAAAAATTAATAATCATATTTTTCAAAACTATTGCCTTAATCAAAACAAAATAGTTGTCATTTAAAGCTTAGATATTTGCATTGCAGTATAAATGTACTCAAAAACATCATGAGATAATCGTGTGTCATATGAAAGGTCTAGAGTAGAGTACAACAAGAACAATTGTTTTGGGCTTTGACTAAACTTAAGCAAGTTTTTGTAAGTGAAGAACCACAAGACCCATATGTAAATAATATACGGATGCTTCATTTTTCAGGTTTTGCTTCATGAAACATGTTCCGATTATGGAAATCGCACACATCATTATTTACACAACCAATGAGTCCAAAATTAACATAATCCAATGGATCACGAGATATTCCTCATGGAGGAATAATTTTAAAAATGCCCATTAGGGGGTGGCAAGGGCTGAACAAAAAGGTCCCAAATGCTGTAACTTATGACGACTTTATGCTATCACCACAAAATATGATCCAGAGGAAGCTCATATATCACGGGACCACCAAAAAAGAACTGCCGTCCTAGCTTATTTCCTTCCTGAGAAAGATATGTAAAATTATATACGTATATACATATGTATTTTATCAGTAATTTATCAGTAATCTTTTTTTCCTCTAAAAATATAAAATGTTTTCTATCAAATGATACCAACTTTTTTTACTCTCCTTGCTATAGTTTTGGAGTTCTTTACTTTTGTGTGTCACTCAGAAAATCAACTCTTAATGCCTTCAGTGCTTGAAGGGTTAATGACTTTCACAGTCTTTTCTAGAAATGGGATAAATGCATAATTTGTATCTTTAACTACACTTTGTCCTCTGAACAAAAATTCACTAACACTGTAAATTTCATTAAAAAGAGCCGACTCATTAGAACTGGACTAGATGTGCTGTACGCTTTATATCCAGTAAAAGACCGACTCATGCGTCAGTCCGTCATGATGGGTGTGAATGAGCAGACAGGGAAGCGGATCTAGACGCAGGAATACTTTACTCAAACACACAGGGAATACAATCTGACTACACCGATCTCTGTGGCGCACTGCTGGACTTTAACGGTATCGCAGGAAACACTGTCCACACGACGGGAGAACGGTTAACGGAACCTAACGTCCTGTACTTTATTCTTAAATGGAAAAGTTCTGAATAATAAAAGCTGATTATAAAGAAAATAATAGTTCTGATTAAAAAACAGCTCACTGGGATTAAAACAGAGGTCCGGGACCCTCAGGAGCCACAAGGAAGTGCTATTGGGTCACGGGAAAACCGTGTGTAATAAAAAGATTGAAATAGAAAATAGATTAAAATACAGATTTGATATAAATGAATAAAATAAATAAATATTAGATTAAAATAAAACAATTATATTAAAATAAGTAATAAATAAACAATACACAGCACAGTAGTATATTAAGTACTTGATACTTAATAAACTAAATATTTTCCAAATATAAATTGGGTCTTTACACATAAAAATTTAAAGCTGCGTTTTAAAGTTTAGGATGGAGTCCGTCGCATTAGAACGATCATATATGGGATCCGTGATCTGAAACACTCACTGCTACAGGCTGAAGCTTTTCCCTTCCTGCATTACGAACTTCACAAAAGGAGGGAAATGTCTGGCACATATTCAGAGGTTGAGTAGCAGGCGTGGCACTTCAACCAGACCCACAGAACAGAACAAAGCAGCTCTGAAAGCCAATCTCTCGTCCACAATGCCTGAGAGATGTTTGCGGCAGATACCGGTCCCAGGAGCAACAAAAACGGCCGCGCTCATATTATACATTCTCTCATTGTTTATATTTCCACTCTCTTTCTCCGAGACGTTTTACAGGAGCTAAAATCAGAAAAATATTTGATGCACTTACTGTTTTCTGTCAGATCTTCTTGGGCCGGGACTGTTCGGTGACCAACGGCAAGACGAGAAAGTTGGGAACCTGTTGGAAAACAATTAATTGCATTTGTTTACATCAGATAACGACACACTTTACTTCTCCTTATGTGTCCCAGAATAAAGTGTACAGTCAAAATATTCCAGCTTTGTTTGGAGAAATTCAATAACAAATGTGTTTCAAGCTGCATTAAATATTGACCTTTTCTGAGTTCTGACTATCCACCGCATTGCTTCAGAGTGTTTGCATTGCAATGCCTCCTAACACTGACGCTCAAATAAAGTTGAACGATTTGCCCCATTTGCAACAATCTGGCTTTTGCTGATCCAGACTGACTGGTCAAAAGAGCCTCGGAATAAAGCCAATTACTCCTGTGTACTCTGTGTACGGTGACGTATTGTTCACGCACAATGCGCTCTCGGGTCACAATGGAAATCACGGACGCTTTGTGCGGCCGAACAAAAGTGGCATCATTTGCTGACCCTTTTCAACTCTTGTTTGCAGGTGCCTTTTATAGAGGACTCTTTCAGTTCTTTTAGGTAGGAAGATCCTCTCGCTTTGTATGTGAAAAGTGCTCTGCCTCGTCAGAAACGCCGCCGAAAACTATTGTTACGGCCCGCGCTGAGGAACATCTCCCAATGCTCATTGTTTCAATGGTTGTCAGAGGGAATCAAATGAAACTTCATTAACAAAGGCCGTAACTGCTTGGTCCTTTATTCCTTGCGGTGGAGAGGCCTCTCGGCGTGGGGAACGGGATCCTTATCCGGGCCCTTCCAACGCCTTGTTTGCAGTGCGTTGGCCTCGTCCCGCAGCCAGCGGGGGATTCCTTTAAGCGGAGCGACCCTGCGCCTCCCCAATATTGTGTTTCTCCTGGGTCGTATTCAGCAGTCACTTAGAGTACTGAAAGATTTCGCCTGCACCCAGAAGAACTGCAAGGTCAAATAAAGCGCCTCGGGCAGAGCAGAGAGTTTCTCCTTTGTGCCGCTGTGACCTTTAAATCCTAGGTTGCTTCCACTGTCACAGACTGTGCTTCGGGAAACATGGAGACAATAGCAGGGTTAGTGTCAATGGATGGACCCCGTGTGGCCCTCGACCGAGCTTTGCCTCTCTTATATCCTATTAAGTGTGCTCATAGTGGGCCTACTATCCGTATAATTAGCAAACACACTACATTAAAGCAACGCTAACTCGGGGCAGCTTCTACTTTTTGTGCAACTATTTTGAATAAGGTTTCATTTGTCAGCTACATTAACCTGAACTAACGATGAACCATAACTCTACAGCATTCATTAATCTCAGCTGATGTTCATTTCTACACTCTAAAACATGCTGGGCTAAAAACAACCCAATCGCTGAGTTGAAAATGGGCAAACCAAGTGACTGGGTTGTTTTAACCCAGCGAATGGGTGATTTTGACCCAGCGAATGGGTGGTTTTGACCCAGCGATTGGGTTGTTTTAATTCAGTGATTGGGCTGTTTTAACCCAGCGAATGGGTTGTTTTAACCCAGCGAATGGGCTGTTTTAACCCAGCGAATGGGCTGTTTTAACCCAGCAAATGGGTGATTTTGACCCAGCGAATGGGTTGTTTTGACCCAGCAATTGGGTTGTTTTAACCCAGCGAATGGGTTGTTTTAACCCAGCGACTGGGCTGGTTTGACCCAGCGAATGGGTTGTTTTAACCCAGCGAATGTGCTGTTTTAACCCAGCGAATGGGCTGGTTTGACCCAGCGAATGGGTGGTTTTGACCCAGCGATTGGGTTGTTTTAATTCAGTGATTGGGCTGTTTTAACCCAGCGAATGGGCTGTTTTAACCCAGCGAATGGGCTGTTTTAACCCAGCAAATGGGTGATTTTGACCCAGCGAATGGGTTGTTTTGACCCAGCAATTGGGTTGTTTTAACCCAGCGAATGGGTTGTTTTAACCCAGCGACTGGGCTGGTTTGACCCAGCGAATGGGTTGTTTTAACCCAGCGAATGTGCTGTTTTAACCCAGCGAATGGGCTGGTTTGACCCAGCGAATGGGTGGTTTTGACCCAGCGATTGGGTTGTTTTAATTCAGTGATTGGGCTGTTTTAACCCAGCGAATGGGCTGTTTTAACCCAGCGAATGGGCTGTTTTAACCCAGCGAATGGGCTGTTTTAACCCAGCAAATGGGTGATTTTGACCCAGCGAATGGGTTGTTTTGACCCAGCAATTGGGTTGTTTTAACCCAGCGAATGGGTTGTTTTAACCCAGGGACTGGGCTGGTTTGACCCAGCGAATGGGTTGTTTTAACCCAGCGAATGTGCTGTTTTAACCCAGCGAATGGGTTGTTTTAACCCAGCGAATGGGCTGTTTTAACCCAGCGAATGGGCTGTTTTAACCCAGCGAATGGGTGATTTTGACGCAGCGAATGGGTTGTTTTGACCCAGCAATTGGGTTGTTTTAACCCAGCGAATGGGTTGTTTTAACCCAGCGACTGGGCTGGTTTGACCCAGCGAATAGGTTGTTTTAACCCAGCGAATGTGCTGTTTTAACCCAGCGAATGGGTGGTTTTGACCCAGCGATTGGGTTGTTTTAATTCAGTGATTGGGCTGTTTTAACCCAGCGAATGGGTTGTTTTAACCCAGCGAATGGGCTGTTTTAACCCAGCGACTGGGCTGGTTTGACCCAGCGAATGGGTTGTTTTAACCCAGCGAATGTGCTGTTTTAACCCAGCGAATGGGTGGTTTTGACCCAGCGATTGGGTTGTTTTAATTCAGTGACTGGGCTGTTTTAACCCAGCGAATGGGTTGTTTTAACCCAGCGAATGGGCTGTTTTAACCCAGCGAATGGGCTGTTTTAACCCAGCAAATGGGTGATTTTGACCCAGCGAATGGGTTGTTTTGACCAAGCAATTGGGTTGTTTTAACCCAGCGAATGGGTTGTTTTAACCCAGCGACTGGGCTGGTTTGACCCAGCGAATGGGTTGTTTTAACCCAGCGAATGTGCTGTTTTAACCCAGCGAATGGGTTGTTTTAACCCAGCGAATGTGCTGTTTTAACCCAGCGAATGGGTTGTTTTAACCCAGCGAATGGGCTGTTTTAACCCAGCGATGTGGTTTTCAACCCAGCGACTGGGCTGGTTTGACCCACCAAATGGGTTCTTTTGACCCTCCGAATGGGTTCTTTTGACCCAGCAATTGGGTTGTTTTGACTCAGCGATTGGGCTGTTTTAACCCAGCAAATGGGTTGTTTTGACCCAGCGATTGGGCTGTTTTAACCCAGCAAATGGGTTGTTTTGACCCAGTGATTGGGTTGTTTTGACCCAGCGATTGGGCTGTTTTAACCCAGCAAATGGGTTGTTTTGACCCAGCGATTTGGTTGTTTTGACCCAGTGATTGGGCTGTTTTAACCCAGCAATTGGGTTAAATGTTTGCCCAACCTGCTCTGTAGTTTTATTTAACTCAAATATTGCTTAAAAATGACTGTATATCTTGCTTAAAATGAACCCAAAGTATGTTGGAAATTATAATTTATTAATAAGTTTAATGAATAACAATTACACAATAAAAAAATATTAAAATAGCTTATTAATAAATGTTCACCTTTTGATTATTATTGTTGCGTCTAGTAATTATGTGTCTGGTTTTTAATTTCTAACATATTTTGGGTTCATTTTAAGACATAGTCTTAAAAGTCATATAGTCATATAGTCATTTTTTTTAATTCTTCATACAGTGGACTACCAGTAAAACTGATAAAAATTTGGGACAAAAATTATTCAGACACTTTGACTTGATCATGTTTTGATTAAGTGTTATCTAACATAATTAAGATGACTTTTTTCTGACACAGTTTAACTCTGAGATCTTGTCATATTTTATTAACATTTTTTAAACTATAGTGAATAAACTGAATTAATGAATGAAACGTTCAAGGTGTCTGAATACATTTTGGTTTGACTGTATATATACATACATATAAACTACAGTATATAGGACGTGTGTTAACATTACTGCTCTGTGAACTAACATAAACAACGATCAACTAATAAACGTAAAAATAAATTGCGTGTTGTTAGTTCAAGTTAACTGATGGATTAACTAATGTTAACAATGAGACCTTACTGTAAAGTGCTCTTATTGAAACTGGCTCTGCACATGCTTGAAAACACTTAGAGGGATTTGTGATGTCAGCTGGGAATTAAAGTTGTTTCAGAGCATGTTTTGACAACAAACCTTTTAATCTTTGGAATAATGAGCACTAATCAATCACAATGAAATAAAAGTGCTAACATCAAGAGGCTGCTGTCGTTGAGAGTGTGTTGGGATCTCCAGCGGTTTTGTGGGATTTGACGTAAGGAAACCGGAGAAGGATGAGTCTCGGGTTCCTCTGCCGCCTGTCATTAACACTGAAACAGAGGAATGAGGAAAGAATGGCCTTCCTTCAGGCCGTGAGCTGATTCACACTGAAACACTCCACCTGAGAGAAGCTTGTGTCGTCACGCTGGTGACGAGTCCTCGTGGACCTCCGGCACTTCATTCCCAGAGCAAACATCCTTAGAAGAGCGCAGAGCGATATTTACTCCCCTTTCAGTGTTGACCTGGAAATAAACAAATAAAAATAGCATTTATGCTAAAATATCAGTGGTAAATCTAATTAATATTCATGAGCTCAGCTATCAGAAGCCACCGCCCCCGTCACATGATGATCTGTGTTTCATACTTTCCATTAACAATTGAAACAATTGAGACACAAACCTCCAATCGGATCTCCAGTTTATTTTGCTACACAGTATTTCCATTCAGATCATGTTGTTTATACTTATTTTAGAGTTGGACAGATATTCTCAGAGTGTTATTATACTTCACTAAAACTAAAATCGTAAACAACAACAACATTTGTTGCTTGAAATAAAATAAAATTTAATAAAACTTAAACTTATATTATTTCAGCTAGTCACCTAGTCATCATTTCTCATTTTCATTTAGTTTAACTTGATGTACTAAAATAACTAAAACTGAAATTAAACATTTATAAAACCTATAATAGTATCTCAGTATTACTAAAATCCCCCTGCTGAGCTCAGAGATCAATCTGAGACACAAAAGTCTTTTTTAATGTCAGTTGAGATCTGAAGGAGATGTGTGATGTGGTGCTGTTGGAGCAGATGGCCTACAGGGGGCAGCACACCAAAACACATGACGGATTCCTCTTGAGGAATATGAAGTGAAGCGCTGCTGACCTCAGTCATCTGTACAGCTGCTCCTCTCTGTAAACACACGGTGAAGTTTGCATGCGTCGTTCTGTCTCTGCGTATCGAGGCGATCTCTGCCAGAGGGTGCTTGTGATTTATTGGGAAGGGAACGGAGGCCGTTTCAAAAGCCTGTCTCTTATTTCTATACGGAGCAGCTTCACTGAGCTCAAATAAGTGACTTCTCTTACCTTTTCACAACGCACAATAGCGTAATCCGCGGACGACTGCAGCAGCGGTGTAGACGGTGACCGAGACCACCAAAGTGTCTGTCGGGTCCTTCTGAACACACACAATGACACATTGACTGCAGCTTCATGAAGTGAAAAGGGGGGGAAAAAGACAAGGATGGCCATAGTTATTCCCTGAAAGAAAAGCTCAGGCATCTGGGTGTTTAGAGCCCGAAATAAAGGCCACAAACACAACAGAAAAGGATGGGGTCGCTGCCTTGAACAAAGAGGAGACTGGGTTTGTCTCTGTGCCGCTGACCCTCGAGTCTCAGTCTGAGCCTTCAGTCGTGTTGTTTACACATTCACACAAGTGTCAGGTGCAGAAACCATGATGTTTAAGCTTTATGACCTGCAGGAAAGAAAAATCACAAGTGATATTACTGAGAGAAAACACAGAGTTTAGCTTAAAGTCAATATGAAACGCCTTTCTCAAAGCAATCTGATGTATTTCAGAGTAAAACAGTGTGAAGTCAGATCTGAGTCCTGACAATATCAAGAGAGACAAAATCAACAATCTCAGCTTCAGTCAATAGATCTCGTATCTTTTCAGTACGTCACCAAACTATTGGACAATACTTACTTATAAAATAAAAACGCTTTTACCTAAAGCAGCTTATAACGGAGGAAAACGACAAGCGATTTGTCACAGGCTCAACTATATTCATAGTGTACAATGCTAGAAACTGGCTTTAAATTTATAAACACTGAAAAAGAAAGAGTTGGAGCAAGTTATTATATTTAGATGAACGATTCAAACGCCGTTTTTCTTTTTGAAAAAGCATGAACTGATCAAATGTCACTTCACTGCAAAAAATGCTGTTCTTACTTTGAGTTTTTGTCTTGTTTCCAGTCCAAATATCAATAAAGTTAAATTATTTTCTTAAAAATTAAGTGAGTTTTTCCTTAAAACAAGCAAAATAATCAAGATTATATATCCTATTTTTGGTTTGATATAAGATTATTTTGCTTATTATTTTAAGGAAAAACTCACTTAATTTTGACTTATTTTTTCTGAAAACAAGAAAATAATTTTTGCTTGTCAAGAAAAGATATTTTGACTAAGTAAGAACAGCATTTTTTGCAGTGTTTGGATGCCAAATACATAAAATGAATCAATCACAATAAAACCAGGAAGCTGAATTATGAAAATGAAGAGTCGATGATGATGTTTAAGCTTTTCAGATGTTTCTCCTGAGAAAACAAAATGTCTCAGATTGTGCTCAGATTTGAACTCAAAGATTTCTCACTCACTGAATCTCTGAATCAACTGGAGTCTGTTTTTATGTCTCCTTATAGGAATTCACATCTGAGACAAAGTAGATAATAGGACATAACGGAGACCTCCGCTCCTCTGGGAAGGAACAACAATCGCTATCAATACGACACACAAACATGCCAATTAACATGAATTTTCCTAACCGGTTTGGACATCAAAGACTCGATACTATCACTGCTACAAAATAAAGCACTTAGGGTCAGCGGTGATGCAAATTGTCTTTTTTCCCTTCAATGGCTCGGTATCGCATGCCTCCAGTAGCTTTCTTTTCTTACAGAGGAGCAATTAGAGATAATGCTTTATTTAAACTGTTTATATACAAAGCTTTTATCCTCCTGCTAATGTGGCGGCCCTAAAGAGGGGCGTTTGGACGGCTGAATGTCAGCTCGCGGCGAGGAGGGGTCGAGCGAGGGCTTATCGCCGTCATCTGTGTGTAACGCGGGAGGGTTTGGTCCGATCCTGGTGTGATAAAGAGGGAAGAGGGCAGTGCGGAGCACATCAAACGGGGCACTGGCGACTAGCGGACCCAGAGGACCAGGACCAGCCCAGCCGTCCCACCCAGATGAAATTTGCAGGCGTGTTTGTACTCGTATGACCCTCTGAGGAGCACATGCAGCGACAACAACAACATCTGATGATATCTAGTGCTAATGATAACTTTAACTTTTTAACTTTGAATTTGTTTACTTTATGCTTAATGAATAAACATTCATTGAATAAAAAATACATAACTGAATAGGCCTATTTAAGTATTCGATATATAGACACACATTTAAACACATACATAAACTGTGTGGAAAAATAGCAATCATTTAATAATAAATATCTGCGAGCAGCAGTTATCGGGGTTCAAGCACATGCATGTTTTATTTAGCAAGCCTGTAACCATCTCGATCGTATATGATCTGGTAATATTTTGGGTGATATTATTTGTCATTTTTGATAAAGTAGCCTATAGACCTCTTTTATTAAAACGAAAAATAATATTACCCAGAATACATTTTTTTTTTACGGTGTTTGTTTTTTTAGTTATTTTTTTGTATAGATGGAAAAGACCTTTTACAGCAAATACATGCAATTTATCATAGGAAATATATAGTTTTTAAAGCTTTTTAACAGTTATCGAGGTTGAGCTAAAAGACTAGTTCACCAAAGTTGGTTTTTGAAATAATCTCCAATATTTAACGAACGATTCGATGGACAGCGGCGGTCCTAGAGGCAAAGTTGCTCAGAATGAGGAGTTCTACCATGTGGTGCGAATATCGTGGAATCGTCGAAAAATCATGCAATATAAAATCCTTTACGCACATGAAAAACGTAAAGGCGCCCCCCAGTGGCCGATTTCTTTTGAATTTCTCACAGGCCTCCAGAGCCGTGAGTCAAACAGGCCCAGCGAGTTTCATTCTGATCGACCTCTGCTGACCTTGTCTGATAGCTGCTCAAAATTGATTGGCTGATGGCGGACATGTTTTTCGAGATACGTCAGTGTCCTCACAGACAATCATGGCACCTCGGACGAAGACACTACATGCCAATTTTCAAGTCGATCAGACAAACGTTTATTGCGATCTCAGAATTCAGGCCAGCTGATAATACCTAGAATATCAAAATCAACTGCAGGTGATAGATCCTTCTCCTATTTGGCACCTAAACTCTGGAACAATCTTCCTAGCATTGTTCAGGATGCAGACACACTCTGTCAGTTTAAATCTGGACTAAAAACGCATCTCTTTAACCTGGCATACACATAACACATTATATATTTATTATATATTTTCAAATCCGTTAAAGGATTATTAGGCTGCATAAATTAGTTCAGCCGGAACCGGGAACACTTCCTATAACACCAGATGTACTCGTTACATCAGAAGAAGAATGGCATCTACGCCAATATTAGTCTTTCTGTTTATCCTGAGGTTTACCGTAGTCAACCGGATTCAGGGCCGTTTCCAGATGAGACAGAGGACCGGTGCCTTGACATGACCACAACGCAGCCCTGAAGTATCAGCAGAGATCGAGTCGACTAGATCATCCATTGTGAAGACATCATCAACACGACAGCCAGTGCCACAGCTCCTCAAAATTATAATCACGATTATTAATCATTTTTATTCTATCAAAAGAGTAATGAAACTATGGCTATTTTGCAAGTTCTTTATCAACCTACACTTCACTCAAAAGGCCTGTAGGTGGCACAAAGACTTAAATTTAACCAACTATGATAACTTCGTTAGATGGTAAATCAATACAAAACACGGTTTTGGTGAGCGCTTTGTACTATGTATTCACATTAGATTTTAAAGCAACACAATTCGTTTGCAAAAAGACAAACCAGATTCAAATTCGTAAAGCAATGAAAAATCATTTCTAGCTGATCAACATTATGAAAACTGGTAAAACCTTTAGGAACTTCAAAAGATAAAACAACGAAATTCCTAATATTACTTCCAATATTTCCAAATTATGTTCATTTTCATAGAGCGGGCCAATATCGTGACGATTATTTAAAATCAATCGAGAGAAGCAGATATCGTTATCGTGATAAAATACGATTAATCGTGCAGCCCTAATTTAATTTAATTTAATTCGACTTGACATTTATTCAACAGTGCTTTTGATCTGCCTGCATTGACACTATTCTTTAAAAGGAAAAATTATATACCAATTATCAATGTAAAGCTGCTTTGACACAATCTGCATTGTAGAAAGCGCTATATAAATAAAGGTGACTTGACTTGACTTAACGGTGAAGTAGTTATGGCCATTTTTATGTTTTTTTTTTCTGTTATAGCGCCACCAAGTGGCCAGTCTAGACATCCTTTTTCATGTGACCACAGAATGAGCTCTTACATAGGTGTGCTGAGTTTGATGAAAATATCTCATTCCGTTCACAGCCATTTTAGTAAAAGTGGCTCCGCCCACTTCAAACGTTTTGGTGTCCCTTAGAGACCGTGAATTGAAATTTCAACTTTTTTTTGATAATTATTGACAATCGATCTCACTGCACTGGTTTGGTTCCGACAGGCCAAAGACAAAGGACTAGTTCGCAAAAGTAGGTTTTTCAAAAAATCCCAAATATCAAAAAATTTCACCAGAATCCGAGGCATTGCTTCTGGTGGTTTTGACTTCACCAGCTATTAGCTAATAGTTCAGATTCAGTAATGTTGTGAATAGTGACACGTTCAGGATCAGCTTTATCTGAGCGGCTTCAGAAACCCTCCGATCGACATCATGACTTCAGCACAAGATAAGAGCTAAATTAAATCTTACATTCTCATTTCTGCTAATCTCAACCATCCTCTGGTAAAAATAACTTCTTCCAGAATATCCAAACACACTCCACGTGACTCAGTGGTGCTCTTTTGTCCTTAAAATGTCGAGTCATAGTGTGACTGTACCGTTGTGTGGTTTTGATTCTCTCATAATGTGATCTAAAGGTTCCAGCCGTGGACTAGAATTACTGAGCACACTTTTGAGTGTTCTTGAGTGCCAGAGACGCTGAAACCAGAGACGTTCAACAACAGCAGCATCCAAGTCCAGTAATCACACTGCAGTCGGGTCATTCCTATTCTCATGTCTACATATAAGCCTTAATATGCTGGATAAAACATTAAAGCAGTCATGACATGAGGAATCAAATTTGGCTTGATCTTTGACCTATAAGAGGTCTTTGTGCCATTAAAACATCCTGCAAGTTTCAGAGCTTGAAAATAATCCTCATTTTATTATCGACCAATAGTTACACATCATCGCATCACAGGCCCCGCCCACTGGCGTTCAGTCGACTGCATGTAAACGTCAATGTTTTCAAAACACTTTCTCATGTGCAATAGAGAGGGGGTGGATACTGTTTTCTATGCAATAAAATTAGCCAATCATAACAGTGGGCGTTTACTGACAAGCCTTAAAGGAGCCGCACCTTAAAAACAGATAATTTCAGAGAGAGGCTCAGAATGAGGGTTAAATATAATCATTTATTTTATATATATTTCTTTCTTTTGCTGCAAAAGACTTTATTAACATTATAAGTGAACCTCAAGGAACACATACTGTATATTTTATCATTTCATTGCATATATATAAGTCTATGTCATGACCTCTTTAAACTTGCTTTCTTTGAATCGCATTGAGCACCAGGAAGTGACATCATTTGGGTGGGAAAACAAGTGGTTTGTGTCACGCTAAAACATTCCAAATCAAATTACACAAATTAGTTTGATAATATCAGTGGGATGTATCAGTCAAAGGAATGGGGAAAAATTTGTTAATGTTTCTGAAAGAGTCTCTTCTGCTCATCAAAGCTGCATTTATTTGATCAAAAATACAGTAAAAATTTGAAATATTATTCCAATATAAATCATCTGTTTTCTATGTGAATATATAGTAAAGTGTAATTTATTCCTGTGATTTTCAGCATCATTACTCCAGTCTTCAGTGTCACATGATCCTTCAGAAATCATTCTGATATGATGATTTGATGCTCAAGAAACATTTATGATTATTATCAATGTTGAAAACAGTTGTGCTGCTTCATATTTCTGTGGAAACCGTCATGGTCCCGTATGAACATGAACAATGAACATGTTTTCACATTCACTGACATCAAGAGTCCATCTTTTAAATTCAATTAGTCTCCTCTTCATCCAGACAAAAGGAGGGAATGTTATGCAGATGAGCTGTTGAAGGAGCTCTGGGAGTTTTGCATAAAGGTGAAGGGTTTCCATCGGCCGAGGTTTCGCCTGCACACGGTTTTCTTCAACGCTGTGAGATCATGACATGTAAAACAAAAGTAGAAATGCCAGCAGGGTCTAGTGCATCTTCCTGTTCCTCCTCAGAAACACAGCAGGAAGGGTCGGGACAGAGACACAATGGGACGCTGCAAAATCATTAATGCAAATAAACTGATTTCTGTCCCATTTTACTTAGGTCAGTGATTCATTATAAGCAAACAACAATAGGCTTTATAGATGTCAATAAAAGAACAGAAACATCCTACAGCAGGTGAACTAAATATTATGCATTTATATATATAGAGAGAGAGCTACTGTAGCTCAAACTGCTCCAGAAGTTAATGCTGGTTCTGATAGAAAGCTGTCAGAATACATCAGTTTGTTGCGTATGGAGCTGCATATGCCCATGCTGAGGCCTGTCCACCGCGAAAGAGCCAACAGTGACACGTGACAGCAGAACTGGACCACGGAGCAATGCAAGAAGGTGGCCTGGTCTGATCGTGTGCGTCTCTTACCTGGGGAACACATGGCACCAGGATGCACTATGGGAAGAAGGCAACCGGCGGAGGCAGTGTGATGCTTTGGGAAACCTTGGGTCCGGCCATCCATGTGGATGTTACTTTGACATGTACCACCTGCCTAAGCATTGTTCAGACCATGTACAGCCTTTCATGGAAACGGTATTCCCTGGAGGCTGTGGCTCTTTCAGCAGGATAATGCTCCTGACACAAAGCAGGAATGGTTCAGGAATGGTTTGAGGAGCACAACAACGAGTTTGAGCCTCCAAATTGCCCAGATCTCAATCCAGTCGAGCATCTGTGGGATGTGCTGAACAAACAAGTCCGATCCATGGAGGATCCACCTCACAACTTACAGGACTTACAGGATCTGCTGCTAACATCTTGGTGCAGATCCCACAGCACACCTTCAGGGGTCTAGAGGAGTCCATGCCTCCACGGGTCAGGGCTGTTCTGGCAGCAACACTATATTATGAAGGTGTGCTTTATATTATACCTGACTGGCATAACTTTATGAATTGAATTTATATGTATCTATTGCTGTCAAAGTCAGATGATACCTTTTGCACAAACTATGGTATAGTTAGTTAATAACTTTCTGAAGCTAACCATCCTAACTCAGTGTCCAACAACAAGATGGTGCATAAATAAGACAAAATGTAGATGTTGCAGTGCACTATAACAGCTCACCCTGAGCGGTGACGGGAGCACAGAATATGTAAAGCGCTGCGCTATTAAAGTCTCTGACTCGAGAGGAGTTTTCAGCTGTCACTGCTGCACACAGAAAAGATAAAAATAAGATTATACAAAAAATGATTACTATTGCTCTCACTTACATGTTATTATATGCTGCTGTTGCCAGGCGTTTTACCGAAATTAATGAATTCTTGATATTTCTCGTAACCTTTGACTCCAATCAATATGTGTGTCACTGTAACATCGTTATTTTCCATTTGATATGCGCTCGGAAAATCAATTATTAAAGAAAGCTATTATTTTGCCACTAAACCCCCTTGGAACATACAATTTATGATTCATGGAATACATATAATGTAATTAAGAGCTTTGAAGTGAATCTATTTGCCTCCATTTGCATGTGTGTGTGCTGAACACTGACAGGAACCTGAGCTGAGCGAGAGGAGGAGAGCCGAGCCGAGGTTAGGAACGCTGGAAAACACAAGGTCTCCACCTGAAAATTCGCTGTGGACTGTGATCCTCTCTGCCGTTTCCCTGTTTAGAAGAAGAAAAGACATTTCAGAAAGATGTAGCAGTATGAAACGTGTTCATCTGCGTGGCCTGCAAACACCCACAAAAAAAGGGTTAATTTACCAAATGCTGGACGTTCACAGTGTTCATTTCAGCCAGTCGCTGTGTATATACTGAGTTGGTGCACAATAATTCATGTTTGATTTATTGATGTTACACAAGTGAAGATCCACAAGTGAAGTCCTAAATTAATGTGCATATCAAAGCACTTTGGGCATACAGTATCTTCACTGGACTCCGTTCAACTGGAAACCAGTTTATTTCCCGGATTCTGAGCGTACTGACCATGACTAATGCCAGATTTGAATAATACTAGTTCCTCATTCAACACTTCCCTCATTTTTATGGTGGTTTTATGCATGGATTGTACTAAGAAGAGTCTCAATTTACATTTTTGATGTGACATGGTGATCTAGAAGATTATTTAGAAATTAATTTTCGCTGTCACTCCGCAGTCTTTTGTTGGATGCCGCAAAGCTTCCGCGATCCGCTGATTAGCCGCAGGTTCCCATCGCTCGCATTCGAGCTTCCGGCAGACAATGTAAGCCTGACTCTGGGAAATTCAACCCGTCCATGTGGAACGTGATTGATAAAGCCAGCCGAGCATGATCGGAGCTGATAGCGCTAATGCTAATGCTGTTTAACAGCTTCGACACTCGCCGCAGGAATAAAGGTGACGGAGGAAAGACAATGAGAACAACACTATATTACAGCTTCAGTAACGAGACGTGATGTAATGAGAGCGTGCGCTCACAAAGACACGCGTGTTCTGCTTCATCCACACATTTACTGGCTAAACACAGAAATTCTCATGGTCAAAGCTTGTGGATGAAATGAGAAATGCTGATATATTTACAATCAAAAAGTACTAATAACAATGTTATATTTAAAAGTATGTCGTTTTTTAACCAAATATTGGACTGTGCTTTTCACGCTAAACTTAGCCCTGGGTTAAGGTTTTCCTTTGGGTTAACATTTCACAACTAGCACTGTTTTAACCCTGGGCTGTTTTTGCAATGCTAACGTTGATTTGCAGTGTCAACGAGTGTGAATTACTGGCACAGTGAATACCTAGGAAACCTAAAAATGACAAAAAGTTTGCCAATCTGTGTCTCTGCTGCAAAGCACATGACTGCAGAGCCTAAAACACTGTCTAACTCCAAACATTAAAAATCAACACAGTCATGAAAGTTGCTTTCTTTGACATAACTTCTTTAGACTTGTGACTACACCCAGAGTACCTTAGCAACCACATAGCAACACCCTAGCAACCAGCCCACGTACCCTAGCAATCGCATAGCAACAACCTAGCAACCACCCAAAATACCATAACAACCGCATAGCAATCACCCTGAGTACATTTGCAACCGCATAGCAACACCCTAGTAACCGCATAGCAATACCTTAGCAACAACCCTGAGTACCCTAGCAACTGCATAGCAACACCCTAGCAACCACCTTGGGTACTCTAGCAACTGCATAACAACACCCTAGCAACCATCCTGAGAACCTAGTAACTGCATAGAAACCACCCAGAATACCCTAGCAACTGCATAGCAACACCCTAGCAACCAGCCCAAGTACCCTAGCAACCACTAATTTAAGCTCCATATCTATCTATTTTTAAATCTATTGAAAATTCTTTTAAAATAGCTAAACCGAAACTTAAGACTATTTCAAACTTAAAACCTTAAAACTTCAAGCTGTTTAAACTACTTCATACTTTCTGGTCTAGCTTTCCCAAGCCAACTTCTAAGTTTGTTTACAAACTTTACTCAAATATTTTGTCATTATGTCATTTTCATGGTTTGAGCTCAAAAGGGCTTTATTTTATTAATATTATTTTATCTACAGGGAGAGTTTAAAAAAAATACATGTTTAAGATTTGAAGTGCATGTAAATGCAATGAAGCGTGATTACGAGCTCACTGCATCGAAGTTTCGAGCATTCATGTGCAATGTTTACCCAGAAAACTCGTATTTATGATAATTCTGAGAGCACGTGAACGAAACATAATTAGTTCCAGGGCTACAACTCTGCTAGTTGGAGCAACTTCATTTTTTTGAGTAATCAACTTAAAAACTTCTGTTTAAGCTACAAATCATTAAGTTCCTCTAACTCAGAGTAGCTTGTTGGTCGAACTAAATTCACTCAAAGTTGTCATAACTCATTGTTTCATTAATGTTTTTTGTTGAGCCAAAATGCATTTGTTGAAGTTTTTCACAAGGATTGGTAGAGTTTCGTCAGTATGAGCAGGTCGTCATCATGGGAAACGCCATCTAACATTATCTGCTCTAGTTCGTGTGACCACAATGTGCCAATTATTGTAAATCTACAAGGAGATTTTTTTAATTTAAACAAGTCTGGTGCCGTGTGTGTTGCCACTTGATGTTCAGTGTGTGATTCCTGAAGCAAATCCCGTCGCTTTATGTGATGGAGTGTCAGAAAACATACAGCTCTCGTCTTATTTCAAGCGCACAGTTTGTAAAGTAACTCGGTTCAACTCGGAGACCTACTTCTCTTCCTCGCCTCGCAGCTCTTCAGCGCTTTTTGTTGTGTCACAGCTATTATCATGGTTAGAAAGTGGCTTCTATAATGATACCTGCCTTCATCCTTTTCATTTTCATCTCGCGAGAGATGTAATCCGAACAAGTCTGGCATTTTCAGATTACCACAGGGCTCCCATTTAGCGCAGATGACAAATCTCCTTATTTACGAGGCATGAGGCTCAGGCTACTCCTTCCAGGTGAGCCAGCAGTCGTAACCCAAAACCTTCACACCTTTGTCAGCTCCTGCTTCCGACGTAAGCTGGTTAAGAAAACTCAACCGTCTCTCTTCCTCTCGGCACGGGATATCAGCGAGCGAGACAGACGGATGCCCTGAGACAGTTTAAACTTTATTTCCGCTTGTTGAAACTGATAGCACATTAGGAAAATGCCAGCCTGCAGAGTTGGGCGAGAGGAGCAGAACTCCCACGGTCATGGAGAAAGAGAAAGAACGGAGAAAGAGAAGCTCCTGTCAGTCTGAAGAGATTATTCCTTTCCTCTTCCAAAAACAGGCTAAAGCTGCTTACGCGAGTGCCCGTCCCTTTCCCGTCGGCCTTCTCCGTCATCATTCTCCGGCTGGAGTTGCTCCGCGTCGCTGAGATTGCAGCCCAGATTTTTCCCTAACAAGTTCATTAGGGGTTTTGTCAGGGCCTTGATGGGTTTCTGGTATCGACGCTCTCACAGATTCAGTTTCTCTGTGTATAAAGCTGTAATTGTTCCCCAATCCGAGCGAGATGCTCCTCCATTGAAAGAGACCTCGCTCTGCCAGGACGGGATCCGCTGGCGATGAACGTGCGGATTCTGGTCCGGTTGTAGACGGAACACTGACATTCAGCAATAAGAGCATATGATCTGAGAGGAATAAAGCGAATTCAGTCATCATTTATTTTTACATCATTTGATTTTTCTGTGGAACATGGGGGAAAAAAGATTTAAAACAATATGAGAGTGAGTAAATGAGTAAATAATGATACTTAAAAATAAAATGATCAGGAATATAAAATAATAACCAATTATATAAATCATAAAAAGTAAATAATAATATAAACAATGTCAAATTAATAATAATAATAAATAATAGTAAAAAATAAATAAACAAAATAAAATAAACCATTAATATATAATAATAATAAACAATATAAATAGTAAAAATAACACAAATAACATAAATAAAAATAATAATTATATAAATAATAACAAAATTAAATAATATAAATGATATAAAATATAAATTATGTGAATAATACAAAATAATAACTAATTATATCATAAAAACTAATAATATAAATATAAAATTAATGATAATAAATAATAGTAAAAAACAAAAAACAAAATAAAAAACAATAATAATACATAAAATAACTAATTTTATAAAGAATATAAATATTATAAATTTAATAAAAAAAAAAAGTAAAAAATAAAAAAAATAAAATAAAAAATATAAATAATATAAAAATAGTAAAAATAACACAAATTTAAAAAAATTATATAAATAAATAAGAAAATGAATCAGTAATATAAATGATATAAAATAATAATTACATAATAAAAATAAAATATAAAATTAATAATAGTATAAAAAATATAAATAAATATAAAATAATAAACAATAATAATGTAAATAATAAAAAATAAGTGAGTACAAATATAAACAATTATATAATATAAAACAATAAATAATATAGATAATAGTAAAGAAATAATAAAAAATAAAATATATCAAATAATAAATTATAAAAAATAATAATACAATGATATAAAATATAAATTATATATATATATATATATATATATATATATATATATATATATATATATATATATATATATATATATATAGCTATGGAAAAAATTAAGAGACCACTTAACATTGATTTCTGAACTTGGAGTGGTCTCTTAATTTTTTCCATAGCTGTATATGTATATATCATTTAAAAATATATAAATAAATTTTTGGGATGAGCTATTCCTTTAAGACGAACTGTACTTTTAAGAATAGAACAGGTTTCCATTGGAAACTTTTTTATTTTCTCCTCATGCTGTGTGAAATCATAACAATAATAATAAAAAAACCCATTCACGCTGCTTTTCAAATGGAAAATAACTTGATATAAGGTGTTTGTTCCCTGGCTTTGTGATTTGCAGAAATGCTCAGATTCTGATATGTATTCCATACAGAAGTCCGTACGGAAATCCACGAGTCGCATTATTCTCCACAATTCCTCCCAGATTTGATTATGATAAAGTTCTATTAGTGTGTAGCAGTAAATAGAGAATCCATTTCACGTCCTATTGAGAGTGGAGAATTGACACCAAAAGTGAAAATGAAACCCGAGCAAACATCAGGCGTCGAATTATTGAAGCACATAATCAGCCAATGGAAACTCCGGCTCACTTTAACAGGGATTCTGGACTAATAAGTGTCAGGAAACCAAAGCAAAGACTTGAGCTGCTTAATGACTCTCAGCGAGAGTGAATCTCATTGCTTTAAGCTCAGGATAATTACTGGGGTTATCCAGAACATGCCTAATGTGGATTTATGCTTTTCATTTGCAGCTGTAAATATGGATTTAAAGCTGCAGGATTTGATGGAATGGTGTTTGCATCATTAATATCCACTAATGGACCAAAAATGTTGAAGACATCATCATCTTGCATCACGGGCATATATTTTGGCTTTTGAAAATGTAAAAATGTAATTGAAAGACCATGCTTTCAAAAGATATTTATAAATAAACATTTTTATAATGTTTTTTTCAACACTGATAATAATCATAAATGTTTCAAATCATCATATCAGGATGATTTCTGAAGGATCATGTGACACTGAAGACTGGAGTAATGATGCTGAAAATCACAGGAATAAATTACACTTTACTATATATTCAGATAGAAAACAGCTGATTTACACTGGAATAATATTTCACTGTATTTTTGATCACATAAATGCGGCTCTGGAGAGCAGAAGAGACTGAGGTCACGTCTCCTTCGCCTCATATGTGCCTGATTCCCCGAACAAACTAGTTTCCAGCTCACATACAGTAAAGGACATGTTGAAGCACTTGAGAGAGCTGCTTGGATTGTGATAAAGGATTTTGTTTATCCCTTTATAAGGCGTCTCTCCGCCGGACCTTGATCTACCTGTGCTGCTGGCGGTGAAGAGATCAAACTGCCGTTCGTAGCTTCAGGAGAGCGATTCGGTCTGATCTACGCTGATGCTCCTGTGCCTGTCAAACCACGGAGGCTGAAGCCACGCTCGCTGCTCTCCTTCACTCATCTGTATTTTTAGTTTGTAGCGCGGCGGAGCGACATACATGTAGTGTCAAAAACACATTCTCAGTTGTGACAATCACACACAGATGATGAAGTGTGCGTCTGACGGGATTCACACAGCTCATCTGCACTGTTGCCTTGTTGAGTTTGTGTAAAGAGCAAAATGACTTATTGCTGCTAATGGGTGTGTGTCAGGAAAACATGTCCAAAAGGCACAAACAAGACGGGATCTTTTGCATAAAGAAAGCTTATTTTTAGGAGCAGTTTTGTGACATTATTTGCAACACAATTAAACATATTTTTGCCCCAAATTCTCATTACTTTAATATTTTCAAACATTTTTGATTCTCATTACTGACTTCAGAAAGACTGCACTGTATTTATATTATGATTACATACTTTATCAGGTTAAACATGACCGTATTCTGCAATCATTTGAGACATTCTCCTCATACAGAGCTGATTTGACATGAAGGTTCTTTACATTGAGTCAAGAACACGAGTTCAATACAGAACACACATGCTGTTGACTGAAACATGATTTAAAACTTAAAGCTTATCTTACTTTAATACTGAAAATATTACACACTTCACTTTAAATGCAGTTCGGCTGTTTCTTTAATGTTAATCAGAGGCATAATGATGATTGATTTCTGTTCGACTTGATGCAAAAGTTTCGCTCATCTTGTTGTCATTGATTAAACTCTTTCCAGCTGAATTATTGATCAGCACATGTCAGCTTCACACTAGCATGTTTACAAAGTCGTTAGAATGTCTTAGAAAGGCGACATGGTGTTGAATGGTGCTGATGGTGAATCAGAGCGCTAAGATTCTTATGATTTAGAGAGTTACTGAGTTCTCAATCCGTCTACATTAAACTGTGCTCAAGCACAAAAGTGTTCAACCGACTCACTGTAACTTACTGTAGGGAAGGTCAGTTTGAATGTATTCTCATTAATATGTGTAGACACTGAGAACATGCAGTACCAACATACTGTCAGCTACAGAAGCTTGCTTCTGCCGTTACATTAAAAATAAAAAAAGGAATTGCGAGTTTTTATCTCAGAATTCTGACTTTTTTCTCAGTATTATGAGTTATAAAGTCAGAATTGCCAGTTATAAAGTCGGAATTGCGTTATATAAAGTCGGAATTGTGAGTTATAAAGTCGGAATTGCATGATATAAAGTTGGAATTGCCAGTTATAAAGTCGGAATTGCGAGATATAAAGTCGGAATTATGAGTTATAAAGTTAAAGTCGGAATTGTGAGATATAAAGTCGGAATTGCCAGTTATAAAGTCGGAAATGCGAGTTATAAAGTCGGAATTGCATGATATAAAGTTGGAATTGCCAGTTATAAAGTCGGAAATGCGAGTTATAAAGTTAAAGTCGGAATTGTGAGATATAAAGTCGGAATTGCCAGTTATAAAGTCGGAATTGCGTTATATAAAGTTGGAATTGCCAGTTATAAAGTCGGAATTGTGAGTTATAAAGTTAAAGTCGGAATTGCAAGAAATAAAGTCCGAATTGCCAGTTATAAAGTCGGAATTGCGAGATATAAAGTCGGAATTGCGAGATATAAATTCGGAATTGCGTGATATAAAGTCCGAATTGCCAGTTATAAAGTCGGAATTGCGAGATATAAAGTCGGAATTATGAGTTATAAAGTTAAAGTCGGAATTGTGAGATATAAAGTCGGAATTGCCAGTTATAAAGTCGGAAATGCGAGTTATAAAGTTAAAGTCGGAATTGTGAGATATAAAGTCGGAATTGCCAGTTATAAAGTCGGAATTGTGAGTTATAAAGTTAAAGTCGGAATTGCAAGAAATAAAGTCCGAATTGCCAGTTATAAAGTCGGAATTGCGAGATATAAATTCGGAATTGCGTGATATAAAGTCCGAATTGCCAGTTATAAAGTCGGAATTGCGAGATATAAAGTCGGAATTATGAGTTATAAAGTTAAAGTCGGAATTGTGAGATATAAAGTCGGAATTGCCAGTTATAAAGTCGGAAATGCGAGTTATAAAGTCGGAATTGCATGATATAAAGTTGGAATTGCCAGTTATAAAGTCGGAAATTCGAGTTATAAAGTTAAAGTCGGAATTGTGAGATATAAAGTCGGAATTGCCAGTTATAAAGTCGGAATTGCGTTATATAAAGTTAGAATTGCCAGTTATAAAGTCGGAATTGTGAGTTATAAAGTTAAAGTCGGAATTGCAAGAAATAAAGTCCGAATTGCCAGTTATAAAGTCGGAATTGCGAGATATAAATTCGGAATTGCGTGATATAAAGTCCGAATTGCCAGTTATAAAGTCGGAATTGCGAGATATAAAGTCGGAATTATGAGTTATAAAGTTAAAGTCGGAATTGTGAGATATAAAGTCGGAATTGCCAGTTATAAAGTCGGAAATGCGAGTTATAAAGTCGGAATTGCCAGTTATAAAGTCGGAATTGCGTTATATAAAGTTGGAATTGCCAGTTATAAAGTCGGAATTGCGAGATATAAAGTCGGAATTGCGAGATATAAATTCGGAATTGCGTGATATAAAGTCCGAATTGCCAGTTATAAAGTCGGAATTGCGAGATATAAAGTCGGAATTATGAGTTATAAAGTTAAAGTCGGAATTGTGAGATATAAAGTCGGAATTGCCAGTTATAAAGTCGGAAATGCGAGTTATAAAGTCGGAATTGCATGATATAAAGTTGGAATTGCCAGTTATAAAGTCGGAAATGCGAGTTATAAAGTTAAAGTCGGAATTGTGAGATATAAAGTCGGAATTGCCAGTTATAAAGTCGGAATTGCGTTATATAAAGTTGGAATTGCCAGTTATAAAGTCGGAATTGTGAGTTATAAAGTTAAAGTCGGAATTGCGTTATATAAAGTCGGAATTGCCAGTTATAAAGTCGGAATTGTGAGATATAAAGTTGGAATTGCCAGTTATAAAGTCGTAATTGCGAGATATAAAGTCGGAATCATGAGTTATAAAGTTAAAGTCAGAATTGTGAGATATAAAGTCGGAATTGCCAGTTATAAAGTCGGAATTGTGAATTATTAAATCGGAATTGTGAGTTATAAAGTCAGAATTTGAAGAATCTGTGCTAAGATAAATACAATTAATTCAAATATAAAAAAATATTGGCAGATATTTGTTCTTGTTTTAAACACAAACTCACTTCATTTTGATCTTTTTAAAGAAGACTTAATATCTTGTTGCTCCAGTAAATGTATCTTGATTTAAGAATGTTTAGATGTTTATGCTGGAAAATAAGACAGGAAAAAAAAAACTTTTTTTCTTACCATAAACTTCACAGATTTATTTTTCACAGTGAGGAAGAAGAGAAGTGAACTGAACTAGAGCCCAAAACTTTCACAGCCAGTCGGGACATTTGGGATGAATTGCAAATCCAAAATCAAAACTTTTGAATTTGACTTTTTTAAAAATTAAATGCAACTTTATAAGATAAACTGTGTGCATTTGAAGACTCTGCCCACCTGATCTCGGCCTCCTCTGGACGGACATGCAGAGGTGCCAATTAGCAGCATTTGTGGCAGCATTTGCCGGGCGTCCGTGAGGAGGCGTGGGGCGACAGCCGTCCGGTCAGCGGCCGAGGTGAAGGAACGCACCACACGGAGCACAGCGGGAGAGATCGTCACCTGCGCTGGTGTCAAACGCCCCCTCACTGCCAATAACAGAGAGACCAGAGGCGCTTCACGCTCCAGCCAAACTTACTGAGAGATACAAAACCATCTCACAACACCAGAGAGAAGTTCAGGAGATGTTTCAGACATCTATTCTTCTTCTTCATTAGCGGCACATGGAGTTTACAAAGGAATGAAAATACTGAATATTATTTTCTGCCGAAACTTTCTTCTTTCTGTCTGTGTTTCTTTGCTATGAATGATTGAATATTATCCATGTTTAATTGATATTATTACACTGTCCTGCATCATATTTGCAGAATAAAATCTAATGCTTGTTTCTTATTAATTTTGGGATTCTGATTCCAAAAATAGTGCCTGTTTTGCCCTAACACATCAGATTCTCACAAAATATGAAATAAATATGCTTTTTGTAGTATTTTTGTGAAGATCCCGTCATCAGCAAAAAATCTTTTTCCCATAGCTTTTGTGAAAAAGTCCTTTAACATTAAAAGGAGAATTTTAACATAATTTTGTCTTTGCAGATTGTTATTTTAATGATACTTTTTAAATATATTTGATTGCTTTTATTTTTAAATGTGCATTAAAGCTGATTTTGCTATCCTAACAATTCACAAATATATGATTAACTGCAGTTTATTATTTGGATTCATCATTGTTTTTGGCTCACGACCCAGCAGTGGAGAAACACTCATTTTCTGTGAATAGATTGAGCTTTTCTTTATTGTGAATTTGTGCTTTGGTTGATGAATCCACAGTCATGAGTTCTTCATACGAACGATTTCAGTTCAGATCTTTTCCAGTCAGAAATATGAGAATTTTATTTCTAGTTTATTCTTATTCATCATTTATCAATCTTTTATAACTGTTGAAATCTACTTTTCCAGCTTGTGAAATGGATTTAAAAGAAAAAAATCTCCATTGGAAAGCTCATTTTGCTTATGATCCATTTGGGAATAGTGCGGTTTAACTTTGTCTGGTTTCAAGATAAAGTTTCTATGGGGATTATTGTAATGGTGCTCGTGCTTAAAACATATACATATATATTTTAAATTCATTTATGATGTATTCCCCCTTTGGCGCTCTGGAGATAAGCAGCGCTGCACGGGAAATATACATTGTTCAGTTCAATTCTCATGTGCATCTGTCAGAAAGCCCAGATTCAGTGATACCACTTCAAACAGGCCTTTGTGGAGGAAGTAAAAGAATTTCCATCATTCCATTTCTTTTCTGTCCCTGACACAAATTTATCAGCTCAACTGTATCTCATTCGCCACTGCTGGAAATTGGTATGGAGAGGCCGAGAAAAAAAATCTGTTTCCAGTAGTCAGCAGCTGTAAGCCGCGGCATTATATCAGCTCACACACACACACACACACACACACACACACACACTGTTCTGGCCTCTCTCTCTCCGTCTGTTTTAAATAAGCTCACTGCTGCTCCTCATCACTTATTAACACTGAGTCGGTCGCGTCTCACATTCAGTCAGATCATCTGATAGTGGACTGACATCTGTCTGTATGTCTGATTTATATTCACCTTTATTCACTCTTTCTTCACATGTAGCTAATGTATCCTAAATACCTGCTGTTAGATCATCTAGTATATTTTAAATAATGAATAATAATACATAAAAATTCGGTAACACTTTACAATAAGGCTCATTAGTTAATGTATTAACTAACATGAACTAACCATGATCAATACATTTGTTACTTACTTTATTTATTTGTTATTTACTAATCTTCATTAATGTTGGTTAATGGAAATACAGTTGTTCATTGTTTGTTCATGTTAGCTCACAGTGCATTAACTAATGTTAACAAGATTTTAATAATGTATTAGGAAATGATGAAATTAACAAAGATTAATAAATGCTGTAGAAGTGCAGTTCATTATTAGTTCATGTTAACTGATGAACCTTATTGTAAAGTGTTACCAAAAAATCATTACACTACAAAAATTAAAAACATAAGATGCAGCAAATATTTTAACAATTAATTGTATATAAATTAATTACATTGTTTCATTTCAAATGCTTAATTATTATCAACATATATATGTTTTATGTATGTATATTAAAAGCAATATACATCATTATTATGTAAAAATATTTTGTAAAATGCATTTTATTGTTGTGCTGTCTCTAATCATTTTAAATGTATCTGTATAGTATCTGTAAAAACTTGAGTAATTTATGCTAGAGAATCCTTTAATATGTTAACTTACCTGTAATCTGTAATTTTCTGGTGATGTTGTTTGTGCAGTTCTTCAGACATCCAACAGGTGGCGGCATTTTCCAGAAAAGTGCCTATAAAAATATCGGTAACTGATTATCGTCCGTCTATTTTATCATAATAGGAAAGTTAAAGTCTGGTGCCAAAAAATATTTTTATAGTACACTCAAAATGCTCGGTTAAAAGCAACCCAAGTTGGGTTGAAAATGGACAAACCCAGTGATTGGGTTAAATGTTTGTGGGTAGTTTTATTTAACTCAACTATTGTTTAAAAATGACTTTATGTCTGTCTTAAAATGAACCCAAAATATGTTGGAGATTAAAAATCAGACACATAATTACTAGAGAAAACAATAATAATCAAAAGGTGAACATTTATTAATAAGCAATATAATAAATATTGATTGTCCAATTATTATTCATTAAAATTATTAATAAATGTTCATTTATTAAACATATTAATTAATGTTAATTTCCAACATACTTTGGGTTAATTTTAAGTGAGCAATACAGTAATTTTTAAACAATAGTTGAGTTAAATAAAACTGACCAGCAGGTTGGGCAAACATTTAACCCAATTACTGGGTTAAAACAACCCAATCGCTGGGTCAAAACAACCCAATCGATGGGTCAAACAATCAATTGCTGGGTTAAAACATCCGAACCGCTGGGTTAAAACAACTCATTTGCTGGGTTAAAACAATCCAATCGCTGGGTCAAAACAACCCAATCGCTGGGTCAAAACAACCCAATCGCTGGGTTAAAACAACCCATTCGCTGGGTTAAAACAACCCAGTCGCTGGGTTAAAACAACCCAATCGCTGGGTCAAAACAACTCATTTGCAGGGTTAAAACAACCCAATCGCTGGGTCAAAACAAACCAACCGCTGAGTTAAAACACCATAATTGTTTGTCCATTTTCAACCCAACTTGGGTTGTTTTTAACCCAGCATTTTTTAGAGCGTATATACAATATTCTTTGATATCGGCTCTACCGATAAATTCATAGATTAAAAATCTAACGAGCGGCACCCGAAGCGTCATCAGTTGGTCTGCATGTCACCAGTAACACAAGCTGACTGAATTATGATGTTGTTCGGCTTCAGCTTCACATCTAATAGTTTCTCAGAGTCTTTGCTAAGCAAGTCATTGTTTCATGTTCATAAGCGCTATGGAAGCTCGTCATTATTCTTTCATAATAATTATTCGCGCTTTTGTAGTCATCTCTCTCTTATTCAATACACAGACAAAAGTGATTCCATAGCATATGTCTCAGATTCAGTTCTGAATGAAAACTTGATAACAATCTCTTTTCATTTTCAAGCCCGTCGCAATTAACATCCTGCCAATCAACAAGCCCTCGGTCCGGCCCGCGACGCACATTCAGGGCCAGTTATTGTGAAACGCAGTTGACAGAAGGAAGGGCCGCCCGGCTATGAACTGGTGATTTACACAATTCATTAACGCCAGCGATTCTCTCACTTAGCATTATATTAAATGGTTACTTACTCTAAAATAGCCCCGGGGGAGCGAGGCTTGTTGGGTGGCAGATAGATTAAAGTTTACATTGAAAGGAGAGATTGAATTGAGAGTAATCAATAGCATAATGGGGCAGCGGGAGCGAGCGCTTGCCTGCGCTCAAATGAAATTACCATATTTTTAATCTTAATTTTCCACTCTGTTTATCTGACAGTGTGGATGTGCAATCCAAAGAGATAATGAGAGAGTGGGATATTGACACGCCGCCTCTCCAGAGTGCTTGTTTCAGTGATTAAATGCTGTGATCTGTGATTACTTTGTGTCGGGTGTCAGGGCAAGCGGCCAGGGGCTCGGGGAGCGTCGCGTCGAGCAGACGCCCGCGGCAGATGTAGCGGCGCGCTCGCCGGCTCTCGGTGACTGGGAGAGGACTGACACGCCGCACAATGGGGAATACTGAAGCAATCTACATCCCAGTCAGCCTGTATCCCGCCTCTCCGCTTCCTCGCCGATAAGGAAGAGCAACAAAAAAGTTTGCACAATGAGTATTATCATACGGGCACTTTCCCCTTCTCCACGTCCCTCACATTAGCGGACGCTTATCTCACCCGAGGGCCAATAGCAATGCTGATGCGCGAGGACGAGAAAGAGAAGTTAAGCGGGGGAAATATAAAAATATACAATTTGCGACAGTCAGCACAATGAATAAACATGACGAATAAATTCCCCGAGAGGTCGCCTGCATGTTAAGAGACATACGATAGAGGTTCTGCTCCGTGTTAATCAAGCGTAATGTTCACGATAAACCGAAATTTGTTTTGTTGCTCACAATGAGCAGGATTTGAAATGCAATCATACACAGCCGCTTTGGATTTACGGAGCGGCCGCCATTCACTTTGGCATTGTGTGCGGTTTGTGTGTGTGCACAAGGAAGCTGACAATTACTTTTCAGGCAATTTTTTTGTATATTAACTTCTCTCAAATAAATCGCTTGATGGTGCAAATTTTGGTGAACAAGTATAGATGTTTTGTCCCTCTGACAGCAGTCGTGTGAGCAAATCCCATGAGATTGACTGACGCCTGGCACTTTCCCTCATCCATAAAATGAGAGGTAACAGCGTATCTGACTTCTCCTGAAGCCTTTTTCAGGCCCATTCTCCAAACCATTTGTCACATCAAATAAACAGCACAAGTTTAAAGCCTCGTTCCGACTCCCAGCACAGTCTGTCGGTTACTCTTCCAATTTATCATCTTTTTGTGCTTCAATCATTGCAAAAGTCTACAATTTCACATGAATTTGGAGTAGAAGGTTTGTCAGTGGTATTATATACATTGGGTTCAATACAAGTTTATGCGTACGTTTGTAAAACCTCTTTGTATCATGTTGGTAGTATATGTAAATTTACAGTGTTTACTCTTTCTCCATGTTCCCTGGACCCAGAAATCAAGACATCTCCAGGTCTTTGGTGAAAACTACAGATTGTACTTCTGGATTTTTGTATTCCTGAAATTGTATCATACTTTGTCTACTCTTTATACAGCATTATAGTACGATGGACAACAACGCGCTGGATCCTCACTGGAAACCCAAAATAAAACAGGAAAACTCCCGCTAAACTTTTACTCTTTGAATTCTTGCACTCGAGAACAATACAAGTTGACATCACTGTGACTAAAAGTTTGCTAAGAAGTATTTCCTACTAAAGCAAGGCGGTATTTGACTGGTCAAGCCTATCCAATAGGAACAAACTGGACGGCAACTACCCAGTGCTTTATGGGTGTTGAAGTTTTCCTACTTCTTCGACAAACGGGAAGACAAAGGCCCATTTTCTCTGTTGTCTCTGGTCAGGTAGCACTGATTCTGTACGTCAAACTTCAGTATTTCGCCTTTCTACTGCATAGGGTAGTATGTGTGACACACATGTATAACACATTGCTGTGTTTCCTTCACTGGAAAACTCCCACTAAATGTTTTACTCGTTTGAATTCTTGCACTCGAGAACAATACAAGTTGACATCACTGTGACTAAAAGTTTGCTAAGAAGTATTTCCTACTAAAGAAGGCAGTATTTGACTGGTCAAGCCTATCCAATAGGAACAAACTGGATGTCCAGTGCATTATGGGTGTTTAATGTTCCTACCTATTTGGCAAAAAGGAAGACAAAGGCCCATTTTCTCTGTTGTCTCTAGTCAGGTAGCACCAATTTCATTATTTCGCCTCTCTACTGCATAGACAGCCGAGTTTCACTGAAAGTCCATTTTGCCAGCGTTAAATTCCCCCTTTCTATATCAACAGCATTTGTGCATAATGTCAATGACCATACAAATTAATTTTAACTTTCTTTGTTTTGTTTTTTTACACAGTCAGGCACAATGGTAGAATATGTTAAGGTTAAGATGACGAGAAAGAGACTGATTACATGGAGCATCAGTGGCTTCAGAAGATCCACCCTGAAAACATGACTCAAACATGACAGCTCAAATTAATCAAAAACGCTTTTACTCAATTTATCGCAGTGCTTCAATAACAATAAATAATAGTTCATTTTTAAATAAATAAAACCATTTTAAATCAATAAAAAAGACCAGTCTAAATTATTTTCTATGGTGTTCAACATTACGCCACAGATACTGCTAACAGAGCTGGAAGATTATAATCCAAAAAATGATGACCAATGATGTCAAAAAATGATGTTTCCCACATTTTCTCAGTCTTCAAAGCCATCATCATCAGTATGCGTACAGTTCGGCACACTGACGCTAACGAATTCCCCGACAGAAGAGCCAGAGCGGCAAGCGCCGGCCAAACCTTCCGTTCTGAGCTGCTGGCCATAAGCTTCAGGCAAATAGGAAACTGGTGGCATGTTCTCAGTCTAAATCCTCTGCATGCTCCATCACCTTTGCCTAAATGGCCTTTGATTCTCTGGCCGTGAGAGCAAAGCTCCAAATGAAAGGATGGGACAATGGGGCGAGGCTTAACTCATCAGTAAATAAGGTGACCCTGTTCTTCCAGCGGAGGTGAAGGCCGCTCATTGGTGATGTCATGGCATTGTCTGCGCCCGCGGGCCGCCGAGAGCGTGCTCGTTACGCGAGCGAGCCCGTCTGAATCTCATTGGAGACTTTGCTCAAAAGCAGAGAAAAGTGAAATTGCAGAGTCTCTCTGCTCCACCAAATTTACTTCAAAGTTTCCCCCTCGGCCGCAGTCTGAACACGAACGCCGCTGAATCTCGTCACGGCCACACATACACCTCATTTTGCGACGTGGAAGTGAACGGTTTTCCGTGAATGTGCGAGGCTTCCGATTTATTGCCCGCTGTAGGTAAATAAATACTGGTGTTATTCTGGAAATCAGCTTTTGTTGTTCCCTTATTAATAGAGAGAGATCCCAGTCTATAAGATAATTACAGGCCAATTTCAAAGCTTTGCGTCCTATCAAAAATTTTAGAAAGTTTTATTGGTGAACAGTTTATAGATTTGAATGTAAACAAAGTCTTATCTAATAATCAACCAGGGTTCCTAAAAAAACGAATGCTTTAAGTGATACTGTGGAATATAAAGGTGATTACTGCACTTCCATTTTTTTAAATTGATTTAACAAAGAAATATTGCTGCATAGATTGAAGAGTGTAAGTTTATCAAATCATGTTATTTTCAGGTTTAGAAACTATATAAATGGAAGAACTCGATCTGGTAAACAATCTGGACTATTGGAGATAGTTAAGGTGTTCCCCAAGGTTCTGTGTTGGGACCGCTTTTATTATTACTATCTATCTACAACTTGATTGTGATATTCAGGATGCAAATTTTCACTTTTATGCAGATGACACTGTCACGTATTATAGTGCACACTCTACACGACAACCCCTGCATAAGCCTTAACTGGCTTTAAATTAAAATACCATGATAACGAATACAGTTTGCAATATCAAGCAGCTAAAATAACTAGAAGCGAATGACACTCGTACATTCGATGGCCGCGCCACTCTTACGTTAAGAATAAGGTGGATAGTAGGGGCTTGTTTGGACATTTTCCCCCGGGTTTGGGTCTGTGTGTGTTAAAGGGGCGACTTTCTCATCATTTCTCCTAATGCAGGGACCCACGGGGTCGGTGGCAGGCCCACAATGCGGCCGTTGTATGGTTCCTGTCAGCGGGCTCAAGTAAGGCTTCCTGTTCATTAGGCATCTTTTCACCTCGTCACAATAAGCCGACTCAGCTGCAATGCCGCGCTGACGCCCAGCCCCTCAATGCCTCGTCAAAGCCTCTAAATGGTGTTTATGCACGCCATTGTTGTTCTTTGTGTGGCCGGTCTTAATGCGCAGCGATTCGTCTGCTTTTGTGGCACCGAGCGCTACATTATCCGAGCCTGTGTGGCTTCAGATTCAGACCGCTGGCTTTTCAGAGCCCTAAACAGGCCAAACACAAAGTGCACAAAGCTACAGAAATGGACCTGTCTGCTGTAAATGAATCGGTTTCAACTGGAAGTTTTGCCTTTATGATGCAACATAATTAAAAACACCATGAAATCAAATCTGGACTTTTGTGGCTTTTAGCGCCTGTAGTTTTGAGAACTTTTAAAGGCTGATCTTATCCTAAAATTAACTTTGAACATACATCTTTTAAAAAATACAATTTAATTAAATAATATTAAATAAACCAAACGTTCTCTTCAATGAAAATGGACCTAAAATTTTTTAATAAATAATTTTTGCCATCATTTTACATTCAGTATACACAATTCTGACCAATCAGATGCTCTCGAGAATAAATTAAATGTTTCCAGCTCTCAGATGTTTGTGTCACTCTGACATTGAGGACCGACTTTGTTTAAATCGCTTCATTTCATGCGACAGTGAAAGTGTCAGAGTTTATACACAAATACGAAACAAAATAATAAAAGCGAGCGGCGTAAGATGACACAATCATCCGAACCCAGACTGGGATATCTCTCGCGTGCTGCATCAGATAAAAACAGACAGAGATAAACGGACATGATGGAGAATTAACCTGATGACTCAAACTGATTCATTCATCACAGCAGAACCTTCCTCTCATCTCACATCAGTCCGTACTGACGCTGGATTTGTGTGGATTTGACGTGTGGTGCTCAGGTCGCTGTCACACACTGATTCTCTGAAACTTCATTAGAAGAGAAATAAAAACACACACAACAGTACAGAGCAGTCAAATTAAACATATAGTTCAGAAATTGAAACTGTGGCATCATTTACTGGCACTCATGTCCTGCAGGACTTTATTCTGTAAACCCAAAATATGAATTATTTATAAATATCCTGGCTAATGTTCTCACAATAATATACTCTATATGTTCAGAAGCACAGGTTTGTCTGTTGATTATGGGAAGGAACGTCAAACAGAAGGAAGATTAGAAGTTCAACATATTTGAGCTCAGATCATCACACAAGCTTCTCTGTGAGGCGTAATGTACAGTCATTTTACTATCAAATAGTTTTTATTGATATTTTGAATTAGATTTATTTTGTATATTTAGTCTTTATTTTAATTTCAGTTAAAACTTTTTGTAATTTAGTGTTTTTGTCATTTTTGTGTTTTACAGTTGTTGTTTTTTTAAATTAAACTTAATGAAAATGAGAAATGTTGCCTTAGCAACTAGTTTCAGTTTTTTATATTTTATTTTATTTCAAGCAAAAAAAAATGTTTATGGTTTTAGTTTTAGTGAACTATAATAATCCTGGCAGGTCATTCGGAAAATACCCTGATTTCTCTGCTTATTTAATATTGAGTTGATTTGGACTAGTTTGAGTTAAATTATTTTCAGCAATATACTGTGACAGGATCCATAAATCAAAAAGTGATTTAAAAATGGTGTCAAAAAAAAAAAAAAATTATGTTATAAAATGGGCAACATATTGTTTGTGATGTTTTTTTTGTTTTTTTCAGCATTCTGTTTTTAGATATTTCCTTTTTTCCAGAACATTCAAGTCATGTCGGAAAGATGGTATTTACGAGTTGAACACACATGAACGCTGTGAACCGGCCCTTATAAACAAACATGGACGAATGAGTAATAAAGAGCGGACATGCCTGATATTAAAAGCGCAAGATACCGTGAAAGAGAACTCAAATCCAGCACTCGCGCTGACACAAAGTTTTCTGAGGAACACCGACAGGTACCCACCTTATTCCTCAATGCGAAAGTAATCTGTTTTCTGTGAATGTGTGAGACTTCCTGTTCATTCGTTGTGGGGAAATAATGAGAAAAATATCAAATGTTGCTGTTTGATCATAAACAACATCTGCAAAGTTACGACACTCAAAGTTCAAGATTTTCTTTTACAGAAATCACTGGTAGGGACTACAACAAGCTTCTTTCTGCGTTAGTGACATCACAAACCCTAAAATTTGCATAAACCCCGCCCCCGAGAACACTCAACAAAGGGGGCGGGGCCATGTTGGGCTGCTTTAGAGAAGAGGAAGAGTTGTTGTAGTCGAGTGTTGTTGTCATGCCGTCATTTTACGCCGGACTGCTTCACAAACGAGGGTCAATTCAACACAAAAGATGAACATGACGGCACATGCTAGTGGATGAGTTGAATCAACTCCACAGCAACTACATCAATTTATCCACTAACCATTCAGAAACGTCTAAAAGTTGTAACTTCTTCCTGAGTCTCTCCATCAGTGTCGGTTTGAACAATGTAAGGCTGAACACTTTCCTCATTTTGGCTGCGTGAGATTCTCCAGCTTTGTTGTTGTTGAGCAGCTCATTTGCATTTAAAGGGACACACACAAAAACGGCGTGTTTTTGCTCACACCCAAATAGAGGCAAATTTGACAAGCGATAATAAATGATCTGTGGGGGATTTTGAGCTGAAACTTCACACACACATTCTGGAGACACCAGAGACTGATATTACATCTTGTGAAAAGGTCCCAAACTAAAGCCTCAAAACTACTAAAGTAGCATCGGGTTGTGAGATTGGCCCCGTTTCAAACTGACCGCATCAAATGGACACTTCTAAGTGACTGATTTAACATGTTTTGTAACAGTCTTCACTGTGGGAATACGCTGTGTAGTCTAGGTAGGCATCTCAACGCAGCCTTTGATAATGACTCCTCTCGTGTAGTCTTTTATTCTGCGGCGAGAGCTGAAGAGACGTTCCTTCTGGTGGCCCCACTTGAAATGACATCCATTAAGTCGTCTGCTGTTTCAGGACTGATTTAATGAACGCCGGTGCGACAGTAATGCTGTCACACTCTCTCTTCTCTCTTTCTGGCCTTCAAGGACTTTGAAATCAAGTGTTAGCATGTATTGCTTCTGGCTGATATTTTCATTAAGTGCATTCTTATCAAATAATGAAACCAGGAATCTGGCTCTTCCCAAATGCCATTACCTCACCAATAAAAAGCTTTCCAGAGTAATATCTGTTTTTTTAGACGGGCTAATTTGAGGGTGGTTTGCCATGCCAGACTCGCCAGATTCACTTTGTTATTCTACTCTATACCTGCAGATTCACCTGTTTGAACACCTCTCTATACTACAAAATATGCTTTTCTTTGAGCAATACGCCACGAGGGACTGAGCATTACACTGATTATTGCTTTAATAAC
The DNA here is from genome assembly GCF_024489055.1 of Chanodichthys erythropterus. NCBI lineage: Eukaryota > Metazoa > Chordata > Actinopteri > Cypriniformes > Xenocyprididae > Chanodichthys > Chanodichthys erythropterus. The sequence goes on along the minus strand of NC_090234.1, from coordinate 11,725,767 downwards.
ACAGTGACAATTGTAAATACAGTGACAATACAAGAAATTAATATTCCAGTCTTTCTACTTCAGGTTTAATTTAATGTTTTACTTGCCGTTTCTTTATAATTATTTGTGGAATTAATGGGAATGCACGATATATCGGCCACCATATCAGTATCGGCTGATATTAATGTTATCGTTATCAGCCCGATAAGACAATTTGGATAATATATTAAATCTGATAAATAATGTATTATTTCCTTCAGCTGAGACACTTCAGATGCTCACTGTTCACCATGATGGTTTTGAATTGCTTGAAATAGGATTGAAATCACTTCAGAAATGAAAATACAGTTAAGTACAGCGCAAGTCTGTCATATAGACTACATATGTTTATAATGACATAAAATTCAATCATTATAATCGTGTGTTTGGGACATGGCTTTTAATGGTGAGACTTTTGTTTTTGTAATCAGGCTCTCAAAAAAAATGGATTTAGATTTATCGGCCAATATATTGGTTATTGCGTTTCACATATAAATAATTATCGGTTATCGGTATTGGCCAAAATTTGAGACTTTGTTTTTGTAATCAGACTCAGAAACATTATATAAAATTTTGATTTAGATTTATCAGCCAATATATCGGTTATCGGCTTCCAAATATAAAGAATTATCGGTTATCGGCCAAAATGTTCATATCGGTGCATCTCTAGTGGAACTGACCAGCAATTTGAGTGAAAATTGTTTCAAAGTAAATCCATCAGCACATTTTTCGTTAGTGTTGTGAGAAACAATGAGAGCATTCCTCTTAATGAACAGAATAAAATATAATTAAAGTATCAGTAGCAGTGAAAGAACAGCTTCAGCTGCTGATTCTGCTTTCTCTTTAATGCATTCAGCCGTTCACAGACATTAATATTCACCCTCCTCCAGATAATCACAGCGCTGTCTGTGATTTGTTTGCATTGATTAAGTGACAGGAGCTGTCGCCACCCTAAAGCATGGTTATTAATTATTTTACTATTGATATCATAACTGAATCAACAATGATTTCAGCAAGTGAAAGGGATTTCTCATCAGACACAACACTGTGAATTACAAAGCTTGCAATTTTAATCAGCATGACATGGTGTAAAATCTTTAACGTTTTAATCAATCTTTAATCTTTAGAGGCAGCCCACTTTAAATCTTTTATTTATAAGAATAATTGATTGGCCAGCTTTTGCAGGAAGTTGGTGCTGACAGCACTTTGTTTGTTTGTTTGTTCGCTCTGAAATATCCAGCGTGAGGATGAGCTGAAAGCAACAGTGTGTGTCGAAACACCGATCCGTGCTTTATAATACAAATGAAGCTTTTAAACTCTTCCATCTGACAGCTTTACTGTCACGGCTTCTCTTCAACAAGAACACGAGTTTTAAAGATGGATAGTAGAAGATAGAGTGAAGACCGAAATATTTCAGTAAAATTCTTGGATTTAATATATATATATATATATATATATATATATATATATATATATATATATATATATATATATATATATATATATATATATATACACAGACCGATCAGGCATAACATTATGAGCACTGACAGGTGAAGTGAACAACACTGATCATCTCTTCATTAGTGGGTGGATATATTCGGCAGCAAGTGAACATTTTGTCCTCAAAGTTGATGTTAGAAGCAGGAGAAATGGGCAAGCGTAAGGATTTGAGCGAGTTTGACGAGGACCGACGACTGGATCAGAGCATCTCCAGAACTGCAGCTCTTGTGGGGTGTTCCCGGTCTGCAGTGGTCAGGATCTATCAAAAGTGCTCCAAGGAAGGAACAGTGGAGAACCGGAGACAGGGTCATTGATGCACGCGAAAATAAGTCTTTATTAATCCATAATCTGCCCCTGTAATCATAATTGTGTGTGAAAACGATTAAAAGTGCTCGCTGTTTTACTGCCTCTAGTGTTCATTTCTATCAGAAACTCCAGTGATATGTACGTATTTTGTGTTTTGCAAAAATGTTGACACCGGTACGTTTTTTCCAATGAGCCTGTGTTGATTTTCTTTTCTTTTTTTTTAATTAAACCTGGAAATGAATCAAATTTCAAATTCATAATCATATGTAAAATTCCAGCTATATATTCTCTAAAAAAACTATATTTTTTTCCATGCAGTTTTGCTTCTCAAATAAATCGATTTTTGCTGTAAGGATATTTTTGCACTGGCGCTCAGCTCAGTGTGTTCTCGTCGCTCGTTGAGTTTCAGTGGGACGCTGAAGAGCGGCTCTGTTGTTCCTCACGAGCACTAGTGCTTCTGAGCGCCGTCTGTGATAACACGAGAGCAGGGACCCTTGGTTGTGTCTTAAGAGGATTTGTAGTGTTCCTCGTGTCACGAGGTTATCGGTCCAGATAGCTTGTGCCCGTACAGCCGACAGCTTCGAGTAATCGCACTGACCTCCTGTTATCAGCGGCCGGAGCGAGCGATAGGCTCTCGAGCGCTAACAGCATCCGCCGCTCTCAATACCTGCATATGTTAAGCTGCAGGAGCACATACAGTTACATCTCAAAGAGCTTAAAGGTCAAACCCAACTACATTACTGGGAATTAAACACATTCGCACCTGAAGAGCGCACTAGACTAGAGCTCTAAAGAGAATATTCACTGTTATTAGTTAACAGGAACTAATTCTTCTACAGTATTAGAAGTGAAGGAAACGCTCCTCGTCTGAGTGAAGATCCAGAGCAGGTTTCTGAGATGGCAGAGAAGCCAATCCCAGAATGCAGTGCGATGATCTCAGTGGAAAAAGAAGATCTAAGATCAGAGAAATGTTGATATAATTATCAACACAGAAAAGCATCAGCAATTGTGTGTATTTAGTAGGGGTGTTTAACGGTACACGTGTTTGTCCTGAACTGTACGGTTCGGACGTCACGGTTCGGTTCATGCAGTCAGACGATGAATACAGTCAGTCACGGCCGATTCACACTCCAATCCAGAAGGGGGCGCACAGTAATGCAATGCTGTTTGATAACCACCACAACAGAAGAGAGTCTTCAAAACAAAGTTCAATAGGAGGTGCGCACACATCGAATGCATCTTTCTGTTTTTGAGGAAAACATTCCAGGATTTTTCTCCATATAGTGGACTTCACTGGGGTTCAACGGGTTGAAGGTCCAAATGTCAGTTTCAGTGCAGCTTCAAAGAGCTCTACATGATCCCAGACGAGGAATAAGAGTCTAATCTAGAGAAACCATCGGACATTTTCTAAAAAATATAAACATTATATACTTTTTAACCACAAATGCTCGTCTTGCACTGCTCTCTGATCATGTTGGAAAGGTCACGTGACGTAGGAGGAAGTACCGCCGTAGGGTTTTTTTGTAAAGGCTGTTTTTGCACATTCAACACTGGATCAGTACTTCCTCCTACATCATCATATTAATGCCTTATTCTGCATGACCATATTCTATATCCCTTCATCCTAAACAATGCCTAAACTTAACAACCCTAATAAGCAGTAATTAGGAGTTTATTGAGGCGGAAGGTAATAGTTAGTTAATAGTAAGAATTGGACCCTAAACTAAAGTGTGACCCTTTTTCCTATTGCACTGAAATCGTACCGAGCCGTGACTTCAGTGTACCATTACACCTCCAGTTTTTATGCTTTCATGTGTGGTGAACAGACCTCTCCAAGTTCAAGTTTAATGGACATGAAGGAAAGCACACAAAGATCATCTCACAAGGCTGTGACTCGAGTCTTGCACTAAAAAGTGAAGCAAACACATCAAAACAAGAGAAATTCTGCGCAATAACGTGATATTTCAACTGAGGATCAGATCTACAGCAGATATCAGTGTTTTCTGTGGTGCAGGACGACCTCTGCAATCTTTCAATCTTCCACTAAAGTCTTCGTCTTCGTTTTGTAGCATTGATCATTGGGGCATAACCAATATGAAGGATTATCCATTCTATGGGCTGCTTATGGAAGCATTTTTGCTAAAGGCAGCCATGCAAATTATTACTTACTGCCCTGTAAGCTGATAACACAAATTAGATGCCTATTAAATTTGAACAATGTATATAGAATTAAACAGAGGAGAAAAAGATGGAAAATGATACCTGGTGCTCGTGACGAGCTGCTGAAGTCATGTGATATAAAGTGAAGCATATATGTCAATGCATGCAACTCTTAAAGTGATCCAGGGTTATTATCGTTACCAAAAAAACTCTCTTTTTTTTTGTTTATTTCAGTACTAAAATAACTAAATGTACTAACACTTTGAATAATATGGAATTATATACTTTGTACTTTATTGATGAACTTTTTCTGTATGACTGTGATGCATTCATCTGTGTCAGCGAGCTCTCCTGATTGGACGGCGTGATGGTGATGAAACCTAAACACAAAGTCAAATTAAGGGGACTAAACCCTCCAGTCATTGTGTCTTTGTTGCCGGTCGCGATCGCAGCGCAAAAAAGCCACACAGTGAAAATGAATTCGCCTCTGTCGCACCTCCACCCTCCCTTTCCTTCTGTCTCTTTATATTCATTAGATTCATTATGGGCCACAAAGGAGAGGCAGCAAAACAGCTTGTGATTTTTAGTTGAATTTGTGCCCCTTTTTAGGCCAGCAGGGAAATTAAAGTGGATGTCTAGCGCCGGAGGGGACGGAGAAGAGCTCGACACATCTGAAGCTCTCTGACACAGGCTGTATCCAGAACTGAAATGATTCGTTTACTAATGAAGCAAATATTGACAGCTGTGATTCAGTATCTCTGGACGCTCCAACAGAAGTACAACTCAATCACTGTCTAGATACTGGCAGATAATATAATATTAATGAAATAAAACACTTAAAGAGAGCACACTTTCAGGACTATATTTCTTAACACACTTAAATACACTTTTAAAAAAAATGCACTTTGTAATAATGACAAATAAAAATACATTTAAATCATTATGTTTGAATAGTCTTTTGTAGTGCTTTAAAGAAGTACACTTATTTTGATGTTCATTAAGATACTAAAGCAATGATATCAAGCTATTTAGATATTAATTCATCATTACAAATGTGTTTAAATATAGCTATTGGGTTATTTAGTTCGCCTAATTCGATCCTTTACAATTATAATTTTCAAGTCAATCGAACTAACAGTGAAGTAGTTATAGCCGTTTTCATGTTTTTTCATGTTATAGCACCACCAAGTGGCCAGTCGCCGTGTCCTTTTTCAAGTGACCACAGATTGAGCCCATACACATGCGTACCAAGTTTGGTGAAAATACCTCATTCCGTTCACGAGTTACAGCCATTTTAGTAAAAGTGGCTCCGCCCACCTCAAACGTTTTGGCGCCCCTTAGAGACCGTGAATCGAAATTTCAACCTTTTTTGATAATTATTGACAATCAGACTCCAGAGAATCTCACTGCACTGGTTTGGTTCCGATCAGGCTAAAAACCTAGGACTACTTCGCAAAAGTAGTTTTTTGAAAAAATCCAAAATACCCCAAAAATTTTGAGCGAACGGAGTTATGAGCGATTTTGATCTTTTGACCGCTGTAGCGCCCCCGTCAGGCCGATCGGTTGTAGACGGTGTGAGCACTACCAGCCCTCAAAGATTCAAGTCTCTACGATTTACGGTTTGGTCTGCCTGATCACTTTTAGAAGAGAATGACGATCTTCGGAAAATTTAACAATTACAACAGATTTTCAGCGCTTGAACCTCTAAATACATGCCATCAATGGATATGACATTAAAGTATATTTTAGTTTACAATAAATGCTTGTCAGTACATTCAACAATAGACTTTAACCATGTTAAACCTCACCAAAGCTGCATTTATTTGATCAAAAATACAGTAAAATAGTGAAATATTATTCCAGTGTAAATCAGCTGTTTTCTATGTGAATATACAGTAAAGTGTAATTTATTCCTGTGATCAAAGCTGAATTTTCAGCATCATTACTCCAGTCTTCAGTGTCACATGATCCTTCAGAAATCATTCTGATATGATGATTTGATGCAACATTTATGATTATTATCAATGTTGAAAACAGTTCATATTTTTGTGGAAACTGTCATATATTTTATTTTTCAGGATTCTTTGATGAATAGAAAGTTCAAAAGTTCAGGATTTATTTGAAATAGAATCTTTTATAACATTATAAATGTCACTTTTGATCAGTTTAATGTGATGAATAAATGAATTCATTTCTGAACGGTAGTGTATATCACCTGATCATTCTGCATTTAAAAAGACACTGCATCCTTTTCATAATAACTACTTTTTCTTAAAAGGGCATCTTGAGTATAATTTAACTACTTTACATGCAGAGTATCTTGTAGCTTGACAAACTACAGTTTCATGGTGTTTTCCTCCTCGCTGATTCTCCTCCAGCCTTCAGTAAGTTAAAGCTCAACAAAACGAGACGAGGCGGCAATTTCTCCCTCGCAGCAGCGGTGCAAAGAAAGGGTAAAATAGTAATCTGGCACACCTGTTAAACAAACGCACTTAAGGCAGAACAGTAATGCAGCAGGCAAATTCAGACTGGCTGTAAAATCTTCATTTAGACAACAGCTCCGGGCGGATGCTTATTACTGCAGTTTATATAGCATTAGTTCTGCTCTGCAAATGCACAACATGCTCCCACATCCCTCAAATATGAAGTGCTGAGATAAAGAGCTGCAACTGATTTTTTTTCTTCATTTAAAAAGTTTTATGAATTCATTAATTGAGCTTGTGGAGTGTGGAGCTGACTGCTGAACTGATGCTCTATCTGCAGGTAAATGTGGCATTATATGATCAAAGCTTCAGAACTGCATTCACACTACAGATACATATGAAGTCACTCCACATGTATTTTCCCAAACCATTTCAGCACAAACCCCGCCCACATTCAATTCTTATTGGTCGTCAATCGCAGTGCATGGTTATTATTCATAGTTTTCACATGACGTCACACTCTTACGGACCTTTTTTTACCAGGTTTGTACTAAGCACTAATGTAGTAAGAGTGATATTAACGCTTTCCTTGCCATTGACAAAATTTTCCATCAATCCATGTTTTCACTGTTACACAGTAGGGGGCGCTGTTACACATCTTCCGAAAGAGTTCAGAATCTCCGGATCAAAACACAGGCAAAGAAGAAGCAGAAACAAGCGACAGAAGCATTCTTTTTCGTTTAGGGGTAAAACGAAGTTCGAAATACGTGAGCAGTGATATACTCTTATCGAACATCTGACATCGTCCACGCTACCGCGAGCGATGCTTAGATGAAAATGTAAATATGTGCTGCACGCTTTCCTCAGGAACTAAATAAACAACAAAAATTAGAAAACAGCAAGCAATGTTTTATAGAAAGCATAAGAAAAGCGTCTGATAAGCATCCATGAGATGGGTATGTTACATGAGCACTGCGAATTAGCACTTCAGTGAAGTCACGTCACATTTATTTATATGGCATTTAAAGGTACAATTTGTGATATTTTTCCGCTAGAGGTCGCTAGAAGCCTATTCAAAACAAAGGCGTACTTTGATGACGCCAAGTTTTAGAGAGGAAACTTGGGACATGTGGTCTCCATCTCAACGGACGGTGCAAAATAATAGGGATTGGAGTCTGGAAGAAATCATGTTCGTGGATGCGATTATTAACGTTACTGTAGTATGAAGCAGAGCAGGAGTTAGTGTTGTGGAGCTGAACGAGGAGCTGGAGCGATTGATCAACACACGCCTCACGAGCAGCGGGACTTTTATTATGACACAGTCGCCGGCGCCGCTGCCGCTTTTCCGGTCATGAGTTTACGGGAGCTGTCCTTGTCGACAGAACCAGCGGCAGATGGTAAACAGTAATTATGTTCCATAAATAAGTAACACAATCCACCATAAAACGTGCAAGAAGTAAATAAGGAACTGCTTGAAGCGAGCTAGTGGTTTGCTGGACGCTACGCATTTGTCCACGGCACTGTTGTCATGTGGTTTCTACGTCAGTAAAGGCGGTAACAAAGGTAACTGGCGTCATTGACAGGCGACTGCACTGCCCCGTGTCACTGTTTAGAATGGGAATTTTCTCATGATTTACAAGTAGTTGAAAACATTAGAGATACTGTTTGTAATCAGCTGGACAAAATATATAACACTAGCCTAGTGGTTTTTGGATATTTTACTGCAAAAATTGTACATATTGTACCTTTAACATTCAATAGATTGTTTAAAATCTACTGAATATTGACTAAACAGTATCAGACATGAAAAACCGTGTCAGTGCACAACTTCATTTTCTACTATAAAGCGGCTCATGTTCGCCCGCGGAGATCTTACCTCGATGGACTCAACAGATGAAATGAGTCAGAGAAGAGTTCTGTGTGAAAGAAGGCGGAGCCTCAGCGCACTCCTCCTATTACGTTATCGCCACAAACCAATGATAGAACGAAAGTGTTTTGCAGCTGGAGCAAACCTTTCCTGAGAGTTCGCTTTGGCAAACTCCCAAAACAAACACAAAACAAACTTCATTTTGGCCTGATTTTGTTCAAAATGCCGTCACATCAGTTCTTCCTTCATTTCATTTGAAGTGTATCGGGGCCTTGATATGAATTTGCAGGTCAGAGTTCACCAAACGTGACCTTTGGAATGTGCTGAAATGCGAAACTTCTTTGTGCAAACTTGTGTTTCTGGTCTCCAGTATCAGTATTCATATGAAATGAAGGAAATCATTCCAGGATTTTTCTCCATATAGTGGACTTCACTGGGGTTCAACGGGTTGAAGGTCCAAATGTCAGTTTCAGTGCAGCTTCAAAGAGCTCTACATGATCCCAGACGAGGAATAAGAGTCTCATCTAGAGAAACCATCAGACATTTTCTAAAAAATTAAAACATTATATACTTTTTAACCACAAATGCTCGTCTTGCACTGCGCTGTGATGCGGCACGCATAATGTAATCACACGTGACGTAGGCGGAAGTACTGATCCAGTGTCTACAAAGCAAACGTGCAAAAACAAAATCAAATGTCCTTTACAAAAAATGGTAAAACAACGACGTCAGACGATTTTGAAGTTGGAGGAGAAAATGAGATGCAAAGTTAAAATGTGATTATATTGTATCTGCACACTGACTACTATTAGATCCTCTCAAATGTCGGGATTCGTTTCACTTGTTCATGTATACCAGACTTGTGTTTCCTTGAAATGCCCCTGAATCCCATTTTAAATGAGGCTTGGTGAGCATGAAGAGCCATTTAGGATGAATATGAAATGCAATTGTAAAAATACACCTTAATGTATGAAAACATGGAGGGTCCCAACAGTAGCGGTCCATTGAGGACTTCTGAAAGAAATCCTTCCCTCTGGCGACCGTTTTCAAGTAGATAAATGTTTCTGTGCCGGATAAGAATGCACGGCCACAAAACTGCATTAAACTGTAATGTTTGTCAAGAAGTCTGATAAAAACTTCACAGTGGCCATTCTTTCAGAGCGGTCAGCGAGCTGATTGGTGCTGGGAGGATCTTACACGTTTAGCAGGCCTCATTTCCCATCTCTGACAGCAACGCGTGTTCAACACAAACCCGTTGACTCTATATATGGAAATCACTGTCTTCAGGGCAAGAAAAAATGTAAAAAGGTAAGATTGGCACTTTAACCTCGCTGGCCCCTGGAAAATATGTTTTAGTCTGATACATTATACTGCAAGGAATTATTTATCAAGATGATACAAGCCTGATATTTCCAAAAATAATGAGATGTTGGGGTGGCAGCTGGAAGGTTCCGGTCCGGTGAGCAGCGTCTATGAATCGGGGGAAATAGAGTAAATACGGGAGGGCAGGAACGGGATGGACCATGCAGAGAATGTAAAGAGTCGAGAGGACCGTTGCTTACACCCAAAAAACATTCAGATGTGGCCCTCGCAAAACTCTGTGATGGTTGTTTCTTCAAACACTAAAGAGGCAATGAATGGGATGCTCTTCACTAGTGCTTGTAGCTACACTGTAAAAAAGTAAAAACTGTTGATTTAACAGAGTAAGTTACCTGGTTGCCTTAATATTTTGAGTTTATTGAAATTATAAATTTTATAGTTTTTTTTTTATTATAAATTATAAAGTTAATACAATGAAGGCGATTGATTTAGTCAACAGAAACTCAAAATATTATGTTATCTGGACCACATTAATTTATTTAATTTGATTTGACAAAAGAAAAAATGTTGTGATAATAAATCATAAACATTAAACTCTTTTCCTCTTAAACTCCACCAGCCATTTGATCAACTCCTGATGGACAAATAAAAATGCATTAAAATAATTAGTTCTTGTTCAATATCCTCTTTTATCTGTTTCTGTGAAGCGCTTTGAGATGCAACTTTTAAAGACGCTATATAAAATAAAGTTTATTATTATTATCACCATCTAGAAATACGTTGATTTTGGATGCACAATATTTGAACTCTTTAAACACATAATGGTATATAAATAGATTATTCTTTTTTTTTTTTTTTTAAAGAAATTGAATGCAATTTAGTTTAAACTACTGTTCAACAGTTTGTAATGTTTTTGTCTCACCAAGACTGCATTAAAATACAGTAAAAACAGCTAAATTTTATTTTAATTTAAAATAACAATTTGAATATAATTGAATCCAATTTTATATATTGAACATTTTTTATTTGGTTTATCAAATCATGTTATTTTCTGGTTTAAAAACTATTTAAGTGGAAGAACTCAATGAAGGTAAACGATCTGGACCATTGGAGATAGTTGAGGTGTTCCCCAAGGTTCTGTGTTGGGACCGCTTATATCTATCTACATAACTGATTGTGATATTCAGGATGCAAATTTTCTCTTTTATGCAGATGACACGGTCATGTATTGCCCTCTAAACAGCCCTTCATAAACTTCAAATGGCTTTTGATGTCATTCAGTCACGGCTTCATACACTAAAACTTGTTTTGAACGCTCTCTCTAAAAGTTTTGACCATGTTTAAATTCGTTCTGCAGGATTTCCCCCCAGAATCAGTTGAGAAATTATCAAATAGTTCCACCTGGGCCTGGATACAGTCAATACTTCAGCCAGACGGTGTCTAGAATCATTAGTGGAGTTTAGGGTTATGGAGAGCGGTGGACGGTGAACCTGCAGCCTCGACTCTCAAGCATGCGTCTCATTGTGATGCTCTGTAAACTTCAGCCCTCATTGGGATTTATTTCAGCATCTCCTCGAGTCCTGTCACATCCGCAGGCCTGCCATTGTTGTGTCTGAAAGGGCCTTTTATTTTGCCTGAGAAATCTGCCGTCCCAGCTCTGGTGATTCTGGAGATCGTCATTAATCTCCACGACCAGCCTAAAAACCCTGCTCTCTCTTTATGGGTTGGGGGGGTTCATTTCTTTCTTTTTGATGGGAATTGAATTTGATACTGCATTGTTAGCTATATGGGTTTCTGACAAAGGCCCGCGATCCTTTCTGTGTGAGCACACAATCAGAGAGACCCAATTAAATAATTTGGTACAATACAGCAGAACAAAAGCCTACGAGAGTCTAAAGTGAGGGAGGCCTCTCTCTGCCATTTGCATTCTTACCTTTTTTTCCTTCTCTTGTTAATTAATTTGCTTGGAAACCATCGGGGGGGCGACGGGAGGCTGGGATACAATAGGCCGCGAGTCGCTCATTTCAAGTGTTGCTGGAGTCGCTTTATATTCCGACGATGTGCTAAATCAACATTTTACAATAGGAATATTCTTTGTAATATCTCTGGAGTCCTGATAATGATTCGAGGGGCAGGTTATGAGGGAATTTAAATGACGCCGCTGTTTATTTCATGTCGGAAACCGTCGCTGACTTAGACCTTCGAGGCTGTGAGTTCCTCACAGTGCGTGTTGTGCATTAAAAGCCACGCCGGGTTTTCATTACACACAACAACTGAGCTTCTTTTGCTCATATAATGCACGATTCTTCTTTGATTTCAAAGAAACACTGTGGGAAGTCAGATTTTTGATGTGAAAAGAACATTCTTCAGGAAACACCTTGATTAAATTCTTTTCTCACTCAAATAATGCTTGATTCTTCTTGATAATCCACTCGTTTTGATTTCAAACAAAAGACTTTTGACGTGAAAAGAACGTTCTCGAGGAAACGCTCTGAATTAATGCGATGACCGGTGCAAATTCTACAAAACATGCCAGGGTTTGATTAAACAGCGTTCAGGACAGGTGTACCGTACGGAGGCGGAGCTTCCTGACACACACGGTCCTGTTTAACACTGCTGGGCTTTTCCACACTCAACCGCGGTAATTGAAAGAAATGAGCCATGGAGCCACACAGCTTTAGAGCGACCCCAGGAGACTGGAGAGAGGGAACAGATGACACACACACACACATTTATTTTTAATCTGGATACATCTGAGCATTGCGGTGTTCGTTTCAAAACACTCTCCACCACACTAGCATCTTCCAGAAGTTTATCATCCACATTGAAACATCAGAAAACACATAAATAAATCATCTCAATGTGCATGTGAAAAGTGTAATAACAGCTCAATGAGACCAGACATCATAAAGCTCTCACACTATTCTTCTTGCACAATCATTTTATTAGCTAAATATCCTGCCACCTACTGGTGTGTTCAGGTCATGCCAAGTTTGATTTAATATTCTGTAAATTTTGCAGGAATGAAATATGTATATATTCTAAATAATCTGTTTCAATTTCAAACAAACACATTGGAAAGTCAGATTTGATGATTTCCCAATAAACAAGCTTCAAAACAAAACTTTCAAATTTATCCGCTTTGGAGAGTGTCTCAAAAAGCTCAGTTTTCGCAGGACAAAAACATTTTTTGAACGGAAGGCCAAAATGTAGAGAAAAAGATTCATTATCAAAGTATCTACATAAGCGTAGACTGTAAAAATTTTTTTTTTTTTTTTTTTTTAAAGGGATTTTACAGGGAACATGAATTTAAAACAATAATGATGTGCACCGATAAATAATTTATAATAAAGGCTGCAATATTCCATAAAGAAACAAACATGAACAGTCAATTTTGATTTCATGGTGACGGTAAGTTAACAGGGATGTACGATATATCGGCAACCATATCGCTATCAGCCGATATATGATCATTTTTAATGTTATTGTAAAATTTGTCTGATATATTAAAGCTGATAAATAATAGATTATTTCCTTCACCTGAGACACTTCAGATGCTCACTGTTCACCATGATGGTTTTGAATTGCTTGAAATAGGATTGAAATCACTTCAGAAATGAAAATAAAGTTAAGTATAGCGCAAGTCTGTCATATAGACTACATAATATTGTAATGAGAACATTATAATTGTGTGTTTGGGACATGGCTTTTAATGACTTTTGTTTTTGTAATCAGACTCTCAAAATTATTTTAAAACTTTGATTTATATTTACTGGCCAATATATATCGGTTATCGGCTTTCAGACATAAATAATTATCGGTTATCGTATCAGACAATATTTAGACTCTTGTTTTTGTAATCAGGCTCTCAAAATTATATAAAAATTGAGATTTGGATTCATCGGCCAATATATTGGATCTTGGCTTCCAATATAAAGAATTATCGGTTATCGGTATCGGACAATATTTGAGACTTTTGTTTTTGTAACCAGGCTCTCAAAAATTATTTTAAAAATTTGATTTAGATTCATTGGCCAATATATCGGTTATCAGCTTTCAAATATAAAGAATTATCAGTTATCGACCAAAATTTTCACATCGGTGCATCCTTATTAACAGGTCCTCTGAATGTCTTCTGAGAGTGTGGGTTGTAGGTGAACAGAACTGTTCTCAAACACACAGAGCTACATTAGAAAAGAGTTATGAATAAAGGAAGTGAAAGCACAGCATGTGTTTGGTGTCAGTATGATGCAGGTATAATGTGATGAGGGCTTGTGCCCTACAGCCAGTCAATCAGTTAATTCCACGCGCTGGTTTATTTCTCTCTCTGTGGCCCCGAGGGGCCCCGTCTGTCAGGCTGAATCCCCGCGGGCCTCCGCTAAACACGGCTTCAGCGCTCGATTAAACTGGACACTGATCAAACCTTATTTGCACTCCAATTACACAAACGCTCTGCACTGACCAGACGGAGTCCGTGCGCCTGAACACAGCGTAACCCCACCTGAAAAATGATTAACTTCCCGCAGCACAGGGTCAGATTCACAATCCTCAGCCGCCTTCATGGGAGCGGCCGAGACATTTGGTGTCTTTGATGACAGCCTGTGCTTCCTCAAGGCTGAACTCTGCCATTGATGGGAAATAAGTAAAAAAGAGTGGGTGAAACGGACACTAATGCTTCCAGGTGAGTCTATGGGTGCATGGCAGCAGATGTGCTCGAATGATTAGCTGTTATAGAGATGAATATAGGGTTGACTGTACAGACACTCATTTCATTCGTTATTATTATTGTATGCTTGCTTATTATACTCAATGTAATCCGATCGTTTTACTTTTAATTTCTTCATTTTCAAACATTAAAGTCACCATGAAATCAAATTGACCATTCTTGTTTTTTTATGGAATATTGCAGTGTTTATTATAAATGATTTATCAGTGCACATCATTATTGTGTTAAATTCATATTCTGGTAATCTTGAATCAGAATATCTTCCTCTTGCAGCATCTCTTCTCTTCTCTGATGACGAGGGCGGGGCAACCTGTCACTCACATGAGATCCACCAATAGCAAACCACAACCATCCAATCAATTCCCCACGGACAAAATCAAGCCACGCCCTACATTTGTTCTTAACATACACATAACATTAAATAAATATTTTTGTCAGGTTAGATATTGATAATTATTAACTCAAACCCCTTTCAAGGGGATCTCTACTTCACTCTCACGCACATCCACCATGTTTGTAGTTCATTTTGTTTGTAGTTCTGAACTGAATCCTCCAATAAAGCACAGTGGGTTGTGGGCAATATTAGCCGAGTGTACACATACACACTTCTAATACTAACAGAAACAGTGACCATCCGGGACTTCTGGCATACTCTGCTTCGGGAAACACTTATTTTACTATAAACTGATCTGATTTCCTGCAAACTGATTCACTACGAACGATCTAGTATGAACTGATTTACTGGGAACCAATCCAATTCACTATGAGCAATTCACAATGAACAAATCCAATTTACTATGAATAATTCACTAAGAACCAATCCGATTCACTATGAACTGATTTTCTGTGAACCAATTTGATTCACTACGAATGATTCATTGTGAACCGATTTACTATTAACCAATCCGATTCACTATCAACCAATTCAAATCACTATGAACAATTCACTCTCAACCAATCCGATTCACTATGACCGATCTACTATGAACCAATTTACTGTGAACTAATCAGATTCACTACGAATGATTCACTATGAACTGATTTACCGTGAACCAATCCGATTCTCTATGACCAATCTACTATGAACTGATTTACTGGGAACTAATCCAATTCAATATGAATCGATTTACTGTGAACCAATTCAATTCACAATCAACCAATTTACTGTGGAAACCAATTTACTGTACAAATCTGATTCAGTACGAACGATTCACTTTGAACCGATTTACAGTGGACCAGATTCACTATGAAATGATTTACTGTGAACCAATCTGATTCACTATGAACAATTCACTATGAACAATTCACTATGAACAATTCACTATGAACAATTCACTATGAACCAATCCGTTTCACTATGAACCGATTCAATGTAAACCAGTCAGATTCACTATAAATGATTCACTATGAACCGATTTACTGTGAACCAATTTAATTCACTATGAACCGGTTTACTGTAATCAAATCCAATTCACTATGAACCAATTCACTATTAACCAATTCAATTCACTATGAACCAATTTAATTCACTATGAACAATTCACTATGAACTGGTTTACTGTAAACAAATCCAATTCACTATGAACCAATTCACTATTAACCAATTCACTATGAATCAATTCAATTCACTATGAATCAATTCACTATGAACCGATTTACTGTGAACCAATCTGATTCACTACGAACAATTCACTATGAACAATTCACTATGAACCAATTCACTATGAACCAATTCACTATTAACCAATTCACTATGAACCAATTCACTATGAACCAATTCACTATGAATCAATTCAATTCACTATGAATCAATTCATTATGAACCGATTTACTGTGAACCAATCTGAATCACTACGAACAATTCACTATGAACAATTCACTATGAACCAATTCACTATGAACCAATTCACTATGAACCAATTCACTATGAATCAATTCACTATGAATCAATTCACTATGAACCAATTCACTATGAACCAAATCACTATGAACCAATTCACTATGAACCAATTCACTATGAACCAATTCACTATGAACCAATTCACTATGAATCAATTCACTATGAACCAATTCACTATGAACCAAATCACTATGAACCAATTCACTATGAACCAATTCACTATGAACCAATTCACTATGAACCAATTCACTATGAACCAATTCACTATGAATCAATTCACTATGAATCAATTCACTATGAACCAATTCACTATGAACCAAATCACTATGAACCAATTCACTATGAACCAATTCACTATGAACCAATTCACTATTAACCAATTCACTATGAACCAATTCACTATGAATCAATTCAATTCACTATGAATCAATTCACTATGAACCGATTTACTGTGAACCAATCTGATTCCCTACGAACGATTCACTATGAACCGATTCACTATGAACTCATTTACTAACGTGAATCAGGCACATTACATGCACATGAAACAGAAAGAGTGGGTGTTTTAGGAACACTCGCTCATCTGTACAGTGTGAAACCAGTGTGACGCTCCACACGGATAACTGAGCAAACAGGACAGTTTGTTAGTGGAAGAGCGGCACTATGTTAGAAAGAGCATGTTATTGTGATTGAGTACGCTGTAAAATGACAGCAGATGGAGTTTGTGATCCTAACCCCCAGAAACCTTCACGTACACTGGGCTCCAGCACTGAGGTCAGGCAAAGAGACGTGCACAGAAAGCTCTTCAGCGTTCACATTGGGAAAATGCCCAGCTCTCCTCTCGGCCCAAGCATCAGGGCACCTTAAATATTGACACAATGGACCGCGGTCTGAATGGCTCTTTACTACACAGGCAAGGTCTCCTTTCTTTCACCTGGCTTTCTCTGCGAGCGCATTTCTCCTGCGCCCAATCTGCGCTTTACCTTGATCCTCCAGTGAATGCTGGAGCGGTGCTCCCGCGATCCGAACCCCCCCCCGTTAGGCCTGATACAAGGCCCATTTCACATAAGAGGACAAGGAACATATTACAGCAGCGCTGCATTATTCCGCAGAACATGTATAAACAGTCGGAAAGAATGGGAGTGCTATGTTCATAATGGAATCTGAAAAGCTTTTCGCTTTTTTTGTTCTCATTGTCTCTCCATCCTTTTCTAAACAACCTTCCCTTTTTGCCGGCTATCAATGCAAAGTTCTTTGAGAGAAAATGAAGGGCATTCATGTGGACTGAAAGGGGCTTTTAAAGTTGAGTACAGGCCTGACAAAAGGGAAGGTACAGCTTGCAGAGGCCCTGAGAATGACTCAATGTTTATAACCTTGCCATGCACACCCCCAAGGAGCTCTGGGAACCGCAGAAAAGAGCCTAATGAAAAGGATCGTTCTCTCGCCACAAATAAGACCGTCATCTCGGCTCTTCTTCATTACTGAAAAACATCTAGTGGTGTTTATATCTGCTGTTTTATCATTTGTTGTCGGCTAGGCTGAGATTCATCACGGTGAAATTGCATTTCTGGATTGTTATTATTGCATTTGTGCGCATCCGACTGAACCTGTGGAGTGAAACATGGTGAAGTGTGTTAATGGCGCTGGAGAAACTACTTTTTAGTGTGTTTTAGTTCATTTCAGGGGTCTCAAGAGTTTCGGCTTGAAAGCCCCAAAAGGTGTGAGAATAGTTTATAAAACTTTTTAACTACAGTCAAATACACAAAAACAAAATGATATTTCTTTTCTGAGTTCGTATGTGCGAATGCTTGAAAGCCGGATTGGATCTTTCAAAGTTACATTCTATTGGGGAAAAAACTACAGAATATTATTTGACTAACTAATATTGTGAAATAATATTCGAATATTTTATTTATTTTTAAAGTAACAATTAATAATAATAATAATAAATACATATGATAAACATTATAGTCAATTAATAATAATAATAATAAATAAATAATAATAAATGTTTATAGATTATTATAGATATTATAATTACAAGAATTATTGTTTTAAAGTAGACCGAGACCTGAAAGAACTTATAAGGCCCAAATAATGCCTAAATAAGATCAAAATCAAAACCAATTTACTGTGAACCAATCAGATTCACTATGAACCAATCTGATTCACTATGAACCGATTCACTGTGAATCAATCTGATTTACTTTTCACTTTTAATTCAAATATTTAATGTATTTATATTACACTACTATTGAAAAGTTTTGAATAATTTTATACTGTATTAATCACTTCGATTCACTGCAAACCAATTCACTATGAACCGATTCACTATGAACCAATCTGATTCACTTCGGATGATCTACTATAATAAACCAATTTACTGTGAACCAATCAGATTCACTATGAAACAATCTGATTTACTATGAACTGATTCACTATGAACCGATTCACTGTGAACCAATCCGATTTACTTTTCACTTCTAATTCAAATATTTAATGTATTTATATTACACTACCATTGAAACGTTTTGAATAATTTTACTGTATTAATCACTTTGATTCACTGCAAACCAATTCACTATGAACCAATTCACTATGAACCAAATTACTGTGAACCAATCTGATTCACTATGAACTGATTCACTGTGTACCATTCTGATTGACTACGAACGATCAACTATGAATCAATTTACTCTGAACCAATTCAGTTTGCTATGAACAACTCACTATGAACAGATTCACTGTAAACCAATCAGAAGGCTTAAATAAGGCCCAAAAGTGGGTTCTTTTACAAGATTTACATTTTGGTCTGAGTTTGGTTATTTAATAAGACTCGAGTGTGAAAACGGCCTTAAAGAAAATCAAATTAATCAAAACATTTAACAAACAGCTGTGGAACCCGTCATACATTTCATTTTTCAGGATTCTTTGGAGAATAAAGTTCAGCATTTATTTGAAATAGAATCTTTTGTAACATTATAAATGTCACTGTAAACAAAAAAATCTTACTGACTCAAACTGATTGACCAGTAGCGTATGCCTGGTGTTTACAGAAAAAGCTCTTGAGAACTTATTAAATATATATTTATTAAACATCTACACCCAAAGGTGAACGCCTGATCTCCTCTCAAGATCCTTCCCTGATATATACGGGCCTCTCTGAATAGCAGGCTCAAGCAGAAAGGAGATAATCCCACATAATGTGGACACAGTTTTCATTTCTTGTCACCCAATTAAACTGCAATTATCCCAAGTGGAAGAGCAGAGAATGGTGGAGAACACAGGAGAAGAATGAGAGAGCGCAGCACCGCGGGACTCTTTCACCGAGACACATTAGCCCAGATTTTGTCGGAGCCAGATGAAAGCGCGGCGCTCCTCGCACTTGGCAGCGCACAGCGAGATGTGGACCAGCTGCGACAGGGGGTTCGGCGCTGAATGCCCGCTCAACTTTTCTCCACTCTTTTTGTCCGTGCCCTAGAGCGGAGCACAGAGAGAGTGGGGAAAAGACACACAAGTGTATACAGGTTGATTCAAAGCATTGTGGCGTTTGCATGGGAGGCCTATTGTGTTTTCCGTTTGGAAGAGGACGTGGAGTTTTAAAACCCTAATAGTCCCTGTGGATTTGTAGTTTTCTCATGCAAATGTTCAGGGCACAATGCTTGAGCAAAAGTGTTTGAAATCACTGTCCTTCCCACATCACAAGGAAACAGGCCTGGACAATACTGCTTCCCGATGACATGTCACACAGCTAGTGGCCTAAAGTCCGGTTCAGATTACTCTTATTCAAAAGATTCGATGCCACTAACCTGTTCAGCCTTTGGTAGATCCAGTGATTTCCACAAGTTCTTTCTAGTTTTGCAAGCGATGAGCATCAGACGGTCAGTAAAATGGACGGTCCATCTGAGAAGAAAACTCTTTCTTTAAACACACTGCAATCAAACTGAGACCGGTGAGGATCTGAGAACAGCTTCACCTTCATCTGTATGAACCCGAACGCCATCGTAGTGACTGAAGAGTCGTTTCTGTCCTCTCAATGACTCGATCGTTACGCTGCTCACTTAATCTCTTCAGATTAGATTGATAGAGTCGTTTCTCTGTGAGCATCAGTGCCGTGAGAACCAAAGTCTGGAATTGTCATGGATTCTACAGTTCCTGAATCAGATTTAATCTGATTTAAAAATTACTGCTGTTCTGATTTATTTATTTATTTATTAGGGTGTGTTAGGGTTAGCATCAAGTTACTTTCAAAAGGTGATTTACTCTATTTTAATCGCTATCTGAACTATAAACTTTTATCCCAGTACTTCTATGAAAATATGAATTATTGTAAAATAATGATGCTGTGTGGTTGTGAAGCCATTTAATATCTATACATGACAACGGCTCTCTCTGGATCAGAACGATAGAGATATTTTCTTTTACAGAATTCTCTGTTTATGGACTACAACAAACGGCTGGTAGGGACTACAACGAGCTTGTTCTTGGGTTGGTTACATCACAAACCCTAACATTTGCATAAACCCCGCCCCCGAGAACACAACAAAGGGGGCGGGGCCATGTTGGGCTGCTTTAGAGAAGAGGAAGAGTTGTTGTAGTCGAGTGTTGTTGTCATGCCGTCATTTTACGCCGGACTGCTTCACAAACGAGGGTCAATTCAACACAAAAGATGAACATGACGGCACATGCTAGTGGATGAGTTGAATCAACTCCACAGCAACTACATCAATTTATCCACTAACCATTCAGAAACGTCTAAAAGTTGTAACTTCTTCCTGAGTCTCTCCATCAGTGTCGACTCAATGAACAATGTAAGGCTGAACACTTTCCTCATTTTGGCTGCGTGAGATTCTCCAGTTTTGTTGTTGTTGAGCTGTTGAAGCTCCGCCCTCTTCTGGAGCAGCAGCTCATTTGCATTTAAAGGGACACACAAACGGCGTGTTTTTGCTCACACCCGAATAGGGGCAAATTTGACCAGCTATAATAAATGATCTTCAGCTGAAACTTCACACACACATTCTGGAGACACCAGAGACTGATATTACATCTTGTGAAAAGAGCTTTATAGGTGCTCTTTAACAATTAATAGTCCAGCTCTAAGAGAAACTACTACATAAGTCAAAATGTGCAAAAACTGTCAACATTTTGACTTAATGTGAATTTGAATTGAATTGGCCACACCCCACAGGAAGTTGAATTGGAATGAGTGGAAGAAGAATTAACGGAATTGCAATTCAATGAAATTCAACATAGGTAAATTATTTTGGGAAATGAAGTGTTCTAAATGAACTGTTTAAATATGAGGAAATATATAAATGAAATACAGATTTAAGCATATCTACCCATCTCTACACACATTCAAATAATGGTGACAGATCGCTGTAGCGCCTCAGTCTCCTCCTCTTTACTGCTAGTTACAGCACCAAATAAACATGAATGAACATCAGAAGGAATGGTGAAAGATGCAGAACTCATGAAATCAATCATTCAGCGTTTCAACAATAAAACAGTTTGAGAACAATATGATCTGGTAATGTCACATTTACCTCAGTAAAGCCATTCAGTGACCATAAACTCGACAGTCAGCTAGAAAAATAACTCTAGAGGAGCGTTTTGATAAATATATGCACAATTATTATATTACAATAATATATTATCATATTACATATTCATTATATATATATTATTATTATAATGTTATCATTATAAAAAAACTGACCTTATCCACAATTCTATACAAATCAGTTAATTTAACGATTAATAATAATGTACCAGCTGACAGCTGCAGAAATCACTCACTCAAAAATGTGCAGATCTGATGCATGAAGTCAATATTGTCCCAAAGTATTGATATATGAAGAACCTTAGAAAATAAGCAACACTTAGAGATTTGATTATCGTTTCGTACCTTCATTTGGTTGATGTGACTTGATATCTTCACTTTTTACCCCCTTCACCTGCTTCTTTTGTTGTTCCTTTCTTCTCTTTAGAGGTGCACTCCAGGATTTGGGCCTTTCCTATCGCCCTCTGTGGTCAAAGCATAACATTGCAGGGGTGTTTAGTGAAGATTTTCGGCATCAACCAGTTTTAGCTCTAAACTGTTAAACAATGCTCAGTTTTACAATATATGGCATAATGTCGATTACCTCAATCATTTAAAATAATTTCAACTTGAAGTAAAAAAATTATGCAGATGATGACCAAGTGATGTTCAATGTTAAAACCATTAGAGAACCATTTATTGTAGGACATGATGATAATATTAGTAGATTTTTAAGTTTATGGACATTTTGTGTTTACTTCTGCATGGTGCTGTTAAATAGTTTACAGTCTGTTTTAAATGGACTTTTTTATACAAACTCAGTTCTCGATCTAGTGCACTGGATGAGTTGCTGCTTGAAATAGTGGTTTCCACAAGTGGGTTTGCCATAAAAGAACCATTTTTATTCCCCCAACCCCAAGATCCTTTCAGTGAAAAAGAACCATTAGTTTAACCAATAAATAATCTGAAGAAGCTTCTTCTGCTATAAACAACCTTCTGAGCAATGGAAAGTTTCCATGGATGTTGAAGGTTCTTCATGGAAGCATCAAAAGACGCTTTATTTCTAAGAGCGTAGACCGAACACAGTGAGCTGAATCACTGAGAACATCAGCTGAGAACTCTCCACTTTCTGCAGTCAGAAGAGCAACACCATCTGAAACACACTGAATGTAAAGACTGCTCGAAGTAAAAACTGAATCGCTTTCTGTTTTCTGTCAGACATCACATCTGCTGGTGCAGAGAAAGGAGAAGTGTATGGAGAAAGCCAGGCATTGTGATGATATAATAGGATGGATGAGAAACATTGTGAAGTTTAAGCTGATTCCAGCTCAAAACGCTATCATTACGTCCTCTCTCTCTCTCTCGGCACACGGCGATGCTGCCGATAGAGCGGGCGGCTATCAGGTGGCAGTCTGGGTAATTACAACTCTCTGTTTGGACCGGGCTGTGATGCAGCGACGATAAGCTGGAAGAATGGAGAAAAAGGAAGCGGGCGATAATGCACCAGCTAAATGCTTCAAAATAGTGTATCATCACAAAGTCATCACAATGCCTGTGGGGGGACAAGACTCGGATTTCTAAACCACAGGGGTACAGAAGTGGAAAGGATGAATACTTCTCCCTGCCCCCTCCAGTTTATCCTCCGCTTAAACATGTAGCTCTTGGGAAATTTGATTTGTCAAACGGCTCAGAAGGTCGCATGGTAAACGCGAGCCTCGAGGAACACAGATACTGTCAGATGGACGGCATAACTCTGTGACCGAGACATGCCTTATCGCTCCTCCCGTTCTCGCACTCCACATCACTCCTTCCTCTGAAAAACCTCCATCCGTCCGACACTAGACTGACCCAGAAATTTCCATCAGGACACCTAGTGATGATCATGTCATGTTTCCCCAGATTAATGACATTTTGGGTATGAACATATTTTATAAATACATGTATTTTTTATTCTGTGATGGATATTTGGATCCAAAGGAAATGAAAGACTACAACACAAACACGAGGTTATCAAAAGCAGCAGTGACAGAAACTGACAGATCTCGCGGTCCAAATGCCCCTGAGCTGTTTGTAGTTCCCGTTTAATACGCATGTGATTATTTCTATAAACGTGTGGGCTGGAAATAGTGCCAACTTCTGCATAATTTTATTTAAAACCCATGACTATAATTATTCAGCCCAATTACATTCTGTATTTACAGAGAAATAGTCACTTATTAACTTTCTTTCACTATTGTTCCTTAGTTCATAATTCAGCATATCATTCATTTTCATGCACTTGCAAAAATTAACTTTCGTGTAAAAAATTAAGTGCAATTATTTATACTTTAAAGTTGTTGCTATTTTATGATTTTAGTTGACTTTCAGCCGAATATTCTCTTTAAACCACACATTGCAGCGGAAAAATATCCGGACATTTCCTTTAGGCCGAAAACACAATGCATAATTCAAAATACAGGTAAAACACATCAATACAGGAAATTCCTTCATTTTAACACTGTACACTCTAAAAAAATGCTGGGTTAGAAATAACCCAAGTTGGGTTGAAAATGGACAAACACAGCAATTGTGTTGTTTTAACCCAGCAGTTGGGTTAAATGTTTGGGGGCAGTTTTAATTAACTCAACTATTGTTTAAAAATTACTGTATGACTGACTTAAAATGAACCCAAAATTAAAAATCAGACACATAATAAGATGAACATTTATTAATAAGCAATTTAATAAATGTTTATTGTTTAATTATTATTCATTAAATGTATTAATAAACGTTAATTTACAACCTATTTTGGGTTCATTTTAAGCAAGCAATACAGTGATTTTTAAACAACAGTTGAGTTAAATAAAACTACCCAGCAGGTTGGGCCAAACATTTAACCCAACTGCTGGGTTAAAACAACACAGTCGCTGGGTTTGTCCATTTTTAATCCAAGTTGGGTTGTTTTTAACCCAGCATTTTTTAGAGTGTATATTTGGCCTTTTTTACTAACTTTTACTGACCCGTTTAACCCAAGAAAAGGCAAGAAGCTGCAAAAATACATTAATAATAAGTGATTAGATCATGTTGTTTTTAGCATGAAGTAAATCTGTTGGCTCATTACGGCCATGCAGTTAAAAATCTCAAACTTTGTCTAGAGGAAGGAAGGGCAGCAGGAGCAAACGATGGAACATCTGATAAGAGTCACTTACATTCTCCGGCCTCGTCTTTCATCAGCCAGAGAGCTTCTACACACCCCAGCTTGAGTCGAGGAGGTCTATATCAGTCCTGTGTTGATAACATGATCTTCTACAGAGAAATACACATCTCCTCATGAGGCCGGCTTCCTTCCCATGAATCTCTTCCTCTGCTGCTGAAGAACCATGACGTTTGATTCAAGTTCACATGGAGTTCATGCAAAACTCATGCTTAAAAACTCACAGAAAGGTCCGGCTGCTCCTCGGGTTTCAAACACGAAAACTGTCTTTACAGATTCCTCTACTGAAGACCTGAAATGACAGTACAGTTCATCTGAGTGACAATGTGATAGATAATACAATAAACATTAATAAAGCATTTAGAATATGTAATTTGTTAAATTAATTCTGTTATACATCAGTCAACAGACCATCACAGCACCTTCAAAAATCACACACTCTAAAAATGCTGGGTTAAAAACAACACAAGTTGGGTTAAATATGGACAAACTCTGCGATTGGGTTGTTTTGACACAGTGGTTGGGTTAAATGTTTCCCAAACCTGCTGGGTAGTTTTATTTAACTCAATTATTGTTTTAAAATTCCTGTATTTCTTGCTTAAAATGAACCCAGAATATGTTGGAAATTAACATTTATTAATATAGTTTATATATGTTTATAATGAAGAATAATTAAACAATAAACATTTATTAAATTGCTTCATCTTTTGATTATTATTGTTTCCTCTAGTAATTATTTCCAACATTTTGGGTTTATTTTAAGCCAGACACATAGTCATTTTTAAACAATAGTTGAGTTAAATAAAACTACCCAGTGAACATTTAACCCAACTTGGGTTGTTTTTAACCCAGCATTTTTTAAGAATGTATGATTTAATAATTATAATTAATAACAATGTTTTTTTGTTTTGTTTTTTTGTACACCATTTGATTAAAATATGCAAGATGTTGCATGAAATCAGACGCTGTCATGTTTATCATGAGATGTTATATGTTGATTATGTTTTTATCATCGCCTGCAGCACCTGAAACACGAACTGCCCTCAGAAACGAGCGGGAAAGACATCGACACGTGAGAGTCGAGCTGCCAATCATCTGCGCTGACACTCGTCATCACCTTCACCTCATCTGGACTCCAGGCTGAACAAAAGACATGCATATTAAGGCCGAGGGCAGAACGCCATAATAGTACAACATTAATCTCATTCGATAGGCGTAATTAAATTTCAGAAGCCACGTTTGGCCGAATAATGGAGAGGAAACCAGGCTTATGGCAAACAATAGACTTCAAGCACTCATGAAGCGGATCACCGTTTAGCGCTCGCGTCTGTCAGGACTTTCTTCACGATAAATCTTCATGAATATTTCTCTTATCTGTTACAAGGTTCTGCCTCTTTTAAACGTGTGATTATTAATCATGTTGGCATCATCATCTCTGATAAGACTGGATCTGTAAATGAATTAGATGCTTTGACTTTCGATTTGATTTGGCTAATAATAATAATAATAATAATAATAAGGATAATAAAGGATCAATTTCTGTTAAAAAAATTATGCCCCGTAATTCTGCAATAATATTAAGAGGAAAAGGGTCTGACAACAGGTTCCTATGAGACCCTTTGCAATTAAATGATTTTCCCACTCGTTAAAAGCTGTCATTTTAACTATCATTTTAATAATAGGGAACAACAGTGAAGGTGCGGGCAGAATCCACTTAAACATACAATTTACACAAGGACTCTCTCAGATATCTGTAATTGCACAGTCAAATATTCCTCAAGCTAATTTTCGGGTGCCTGGAAAATCCTTTGAAGTCGAAAAAGAAGAAGCAGAGAAGAAGAAGTTTTAGTGCGATAAACACCTCGCGCTTTATCTAGCTTATTAATGTTTTACTGAAAATATTCAGATAAATTAAAGAAGACTTCCTTTCATTTGGTCAAGACAGAAAGGACACACTATGGCAGATGATATTTTTGTGATGCATTGCACTAAAATTTAACGTTTAACTTTTTCATTATCATTAATTATAAAAAAATAAAATAAAAAAACAGTAGAGTAGGCAATATATTACACATCAGCAGAAATTTAATTCTGTGCAAATTCCTTGATTAGGTCTACCCAAAGTAGGATGCATAAATAAAAAACGCGTTTTATTAAGTTAAATCTGCTCAATGTGATTTCAATATTGAACCAAAGCCGAGTGTTAAAATGCAAAGTAGTCAAAAAGCGTTAAATAAATCCCGAAATCGCGTTCACCTGCGAAGGTAACCATAGCAACAGTCCAGCGATTTTTGATAGGATCATCACTGAACGGGACACTAAATATACTATAAATACTAATATTATTTAGAAACGATACAGATTTGCATGCCACAAAAAACTTTAAAAAAAAAACAAAACAAAAAAAAAAAACGTTCACGTGTGAAAGACACCTCAAAATGTTTCTAGCGAAATTTCCTATTTTAAAAAGCGATTGTAAAATTGGCGCGCGCTGACGTTGAGTACACTATTATTACAGAGCATTCTTCTGCTGTGTCCTGGACACACACACACACACACACACACACACACGATGTAGGATTGCTTTTCTCTCTGAGCAAAGTGAGTTTATCATTTCACTCTCGTCCTCGCGCTGGGTGGGATTTTGGAGCGCCCGAGGTCTGACAGATGTAGTGCGCATGCGCCGAAGGCCCTTTCAGTACCTGCCAGTGCGCTCATTATTTCACATGTTGCAACTCTCGGCTGACAATCACTCGATTTAAGTTATCAGCGGCGGTGGCTTCACCATGGTGAAGAGGAAAACAAAAAGCGAGCACAGCTGAGGAGGAAGACTTGTTTATCTCTTCGACTTCATCTGACACTTTTTTCAGGATATACTAACAACAATGCATCTGAGAACATTGCTTTCGTGAAAGTTAAAGCCGCTTTGGACTTGTTTTTTTCTGCAGAATGAAGAAGTAAAGCTCTTTGATACATAGCGCGATTTTAGATAAAGTAATCTACTCCTGCCTGTGGATTTTTACCTGACCAGGTGCGATCATGTCCAAGCCCATGGATCACGTTAAGCGTCCCATGAACGCGTTTATGGTGTGGTCCCGAGCGCAGCGGCGGAAAATGGCCCAAGAGAACCCGAAAATGCACAATTCCGAGATCAGCAAGCGACTCGGAGCGGAGTGGAAACTTCTGACGGAGTCCGAGAAGAGGCCGTTCATTGACGAGGCGAAGCGACTGCGGGCGATGCACATGAAGGAACACCCTGACTACAAATACAGACCCAGGCGAAAGCCCAAGACTTTAATGAAGAAGGACAAGTTCGCCTTCCCGATGGCGTATAATCTGGGAGAGCACGAGGCGCTGAAAGTGGGCGGCTTGCCGAGCGGAGCGCTCTCCGAGTCTCTGATGAGCAACCCGGACAAGGCAGCGGCGGCGGCGGCGGCAGCGGCGGCCCGGGTGTTCTTCAACCCGTCCATGTCCGCGAACCCCTATTCGTTTTTTGACTTTGGCTCAAAAATGACCGAACTTTCCCCACCATCGTTCCCCTACGCCTCACCGCTGGCTTACCCGACAGCGGCGACGGCTTTCTCCGGAGCGGGCTCTGTCGGCACCGGGGCACATGCCCACACGCACTCGCACCCATCGCCGGGTAACCCGGGCTACATGATCCCGTGTAACTGCGCGGCGTGGCCGTCTGCGGGGCTTCAGCCCCCTCTTGCCTACATTTTACTACCTGGAATGGGAAAACCACCCCTTGAACCGTATCCCGCGTACGCAGCGGCGTTATGAGACTCTGGACTATAGTGAGGAAAAAGTTTTTAAATGTGAAACACATGCAATGCACGAACCTGAACATGTGATCGTCATATCAGATATCACGTGTGTTTGTATCATGATTAACGCCTTGATGTAAGGTAACTCTCTGACATTCTGTTCGGCGTGGAAGTGAATGATGGGTCGGTTTGCCCTTATCAATGTGAATAAATGTGCGAAAATAAGGACTAACCTGTTGACTCTGTAACTGAGAAGATCGCTCAATGCTGTTAACGTGGTTGCATAGGGGGAAAGTACATTGTTTAATTCTGAAACTCAACCTCAATGAATCCCGTTTGTTGCTGTAAATGTGTACAGTTTTATTAAACCACATCTAGTTAGTGCTCGAAACGCCGGAGCTCTTGGACTAGAAATCAGGTGTATATTTTGAGTTTCAAATCGATGTGTGTAATATTTATTGTTCAGTCAGTGAAAACCCTATTTGTTGGACACGCCGTGTTCCTTTGATATTTGCACAACGGGAGACCATGAGCACTTATAAGTGTAATTTAATGAAAAGAAACACATGAAATAATAATTATAATAATAATAATAACATGCCCGACTTTATGAGATTTCAAGGGTTCTGGTCCTACATCACAGATTGTCAGATGCGTTCACGTAAAGAAGTCAGTCCGTTTTTTTACTAACTCGAAGTGAAATTGTATGTTATATATGTTTTGCATAATTATATGTACTTATCGTTCATTTATTGAACAAGGGGGGTATAATAAAGCGTATGCGGAAAAAAAAGGAAATTGCTCTGTAGTTCTTGAACAAGATTTGTATCTCGGATGCCTTTACTTGGTCGAGGCAGGTGAAGTGTAAAGTATCCTCTAAAGGACGCTTTTGTTCAGGCTTTGAATAGAATTACTCAGAATTCTAAAGCAAGTCTTTGTAATCAAGAGCCAAAATCCCGATTTATCACAACTCAAATCATGAATAGGAAGGAAGATAAAGCTGAGGAGTTTCGCTACTTTTTAAAGCCCCACAAGCAGAAAAACGAAACCGTTCAGGTCTACAGTTCTTGGGATCTTTTAGTCAATGCCCACATAAATAAACATATTTTATATAGCCTACTTATTTTTCATTAATTCTGACACGCATTTTAAAAAGACGAGTATAGGCTAATTCACAATATGCTCCGCGTCGGGTCGATCTTAATGTAAACTGCCCTCTTAGATTACATTAAGAAGTTAATTCATACGGCTCAGACCAATTATGCAAAACTAATTTGGACTGTCCAGGGATAATTACCTCCGCCACGGTTAATTGAATCTTTTGACTGGCCTGTATTCTCTATTGTAAAGGCGCGATCGCTGCTCTCCACGGAACTTCCGGCTCCGCTTTGGACAAGTGACCTTGTTTCACTTGTTATGAACCAGACAAATCAACAAATCACGGACACATATATCTGCACACTGATTTGAGGGGCAACTTGTCAAGAATGAGCGTTTATTAATTTCAGAGCAGCTTCCTGGTTGACATTTTATTGTTTACAACAGCTATAGATTATTAATATTATTGCATGCTTTTACCAAACTACTGATTTGTCCGAAAGATTTGCATTTCAATGCAACTTTCAAAGTAGATATATTTTAGAGCAGCTGTCCTCAACTTTTAAACAAATCATTTATCATTCATTCTAAAAAAAAAAATACTGGGTTAAAAACAACCCAAGTTGGGTTGAAAATGGACAAACCCAGTGTTTGGGGGTAGTTTTTTTTTTTTTAACTCAACTATTGTTTAAGAATTATACTGTATTTCTTGCTTAAAATGAACCCAAAGTGTGTTGGAAATTAACATTTATTAATATGTTTAATAAATGAAAATTTCAAGAATAACAATTAAACAATAAACATTTATTTAACTGCTTATTAATAAATGTTCACCTTTTGATTATTATTGTTGCCTCACCTGATTTTTAATTTCCAACATATTTTGGGTTCATTTTAAGCCAGACATTTAGTCATTTTTAAACAATAGTTGATTTAAATAAAACTGCCCCCAAACATTTAACCCAATCACTGGGTTTGTCCATTTCCAACCCAACTTGGGTTGCTTTTAACCCAGAAAGTGTGTGTTTACCTTTACACTGTTCAAATGTGCTGTTGGTGATTATTTCTACCTGCTCTGACCCTTAAAATGACTCCGTAAAATATGAAGTATCTTTATGATTAGAATGAAACTGAAACATGACTTGTTAAGTTACCTGACAAAAGCATTTTCTAGGTTTTCTCTAAATCACGAAAGCCTGTGAAATGCCTGAAAAGGTCGCCAGCTCCTCAAAAGAGCGCGCATTACCAGCCCAGTGACCATTTTCCCTTTTTTCCCCTCTCTCTTTTCTCCCTTCGCTTTACTCTAAGGAAAGAAGGGGCACTAACTGAAAGAACTTTGTCTCCCTTCAGTAGGAGCATTTAGACAGTCGAGGAGGTTTTGTCTGGGAACAAAACCTGAGTTGGGAGGCCTTTGTGAGCCTGTTGTTTGTTGAAGTGGAGCTCAGCAAAAAGCGCCTGCTTTCCTTCATTGTGCTTAAAGCAATCAGTGGTATTTGGAAAACTGTTAGCATTGTGCACTTCTTCTGTGTTCATTGTTGAGGATTTCTTTTCACAAGGTTTTTTTTTTCTTCCCCCCTTTTTTTTCAGGCAATCCAGCTGGCCGGGGTGAATAGCGCTGCAATGTGTACACGCTTTGTCCCTGCGAGTCCTTCAAGTAGCCCACACTGAATAGAGTGAGTTGACACTGGATGACAGTGAAACAACATAATAAAAAATACATGAGCGCATGAATGGAGCTAGGCGCATAAATAAATAAAATGGGTGACCAAAACTGGATAAACTGAATGACAAAACGGTGAAAGGGGAACAAAAAGATATTTAACACGGCAGATTAGCATTAGAAAGCCATCTACAAAGCAGAACAATTGATGAATGCGTTTACAGGCCAAGAAAGGAATGAACTAAATGGCTTTTGAATAGATATGCTTCTTCCAGATCCAATGGGAAAGGTAGAGATGCAACTATTCAAACAACCACATGAGAAAATCTTTTGACGAATGGAAGAATGTTTGCAGAAGCAAAACGTGCAAAAAGGTTACGACTGTAACCGAGGTAAGTGTAGATATGTCCAGGTTTTGTGCAAATATTCTCTCTCAGCTATCATCATCAGGTGGCATGTAATATGCAAAGTTGTGTTTTCCTGGTATAACAGCACAAATCACACAGCATAAATGAAGTTTCGTCAGAAACCAACACAGTATTAGCGACCGAAGTCAGACTGCATGGGATTTTTCACCGTATTTCACAGTACATCGATAGTATCAGATGACAGACGAGGAAAAAAGCCACATTTATCCAACCTAACAATCCTTTGAGGAACTGAACATGGACGATTGGTTTCAAAGCCGTCATTGATTTTTAGCGATTTGATCCTTTTCAGCCTCACTAAACACTCCAGCCACGATAATAGAAGTTTCCGCTCTTGACCCAAAAATCTGTGTTGCTTCAACACACAAAAGATTTTTTTCAAGTGTGTAAAGGTGCTTCCTCTGTGTTGGAAATACAGCAACACAACGACACTGAAAATAGACCTGCTGATACCTGAAATGGAAAAAAGAGAAGAAATAATATCTGACATGAGGTGGTACAGTGAATAAAAACATTTGCACTTCTAAAACATTTCCATCAGAATGATTTATAGCCCGATAAATCATGTGCATATTGTTACCAGCCATCTGACCATGATTTGTTCTTCTTCTTTTGGCCACTTGTTGCAAGTAATTTATCAATTTCTGCTGCCAAACACTGGCACAAGAACAACGGCATCCTTCCTTCCTTACCTCAATCTGAAAAAATATTATACATATTACAGAGATACAAATATTAAGACGCCTTTATTTCTACAATACAGATCGTTTCAAAGCAGCTTCAGAAAAAATAATGATTCAATGAAGTTCATTTCAGTTGTAAAAGGACAACGGTGTCATTATTCAGTTCAGTGCTGAATTCAGAACTCATAATATAAACAATATAAAACTTCATCTGATGAACTTGAGATGCCAAACAATGAAAGATGCTCCACACTTAAAGAAGCTGGCAAAACTAAAAAAAAATGGAAGAAATCAGTTGCCTTAAATTTTTTAAGTTAAGAAATTCAAAGTTTTATAAGCAAGCAGAAGTGCAGATTTTTATTTCGTACTCATGGATTTTAGTTGTTCTGAACTTGAAATGTTTGAGTACAATAATTCATAATTTTCATGTACCTCAATGTGAAAATTTTTATTAGCGTAAACTTAAGTTTGTCTAAATGAAAAGAAATAAATTCATAAAACTCAAAACAATGAAACACTTATAAATGTATAATTTCTGTGAATTTGAAAGAAAGTGCTAAATACTCATAAAAGTTAAATTTGTCTAATTTAAGTTTGTTTTACTCAAACCAATTCATTATTTTGAGCGTTAGGGTTTACAGCTGTGATATAAACACAAAGCAGACAAAACAAATCATGTTGGTGGTAAAATATTGTACAAATAATAATAAATCTGTCCTTTATAAAACAGAATAATTTTAAGATGTTAAATTGTGCATGAATATCATAATATACGGAATAAAATTTTTCACGCAGAATCAGATTGATGGAAAATAAGTTTTGTGAATGTTTCTGTACTCCTGCTCAGAAGTGTCAGGACTCGTGATGTAACTCCATGTCATTTTTCAGCAGAGAGGTAGTTTACAGCGTCTCAAAGCCCTCTCTGGCTCCTCCAGCTCATTTAAGGCAAATTAAAGTGTGAAAAAGTCTCTCCCGCAGCAATCGCTCCATCGTGAGGGCCTTGTGTCAAGCGTGTTTATGGGCCAATGGACTGTATTACCTGTAATCTCTGCCACATTTCCTTACTTCAGGAGGGCAAAAAACCCAAAATTATCTCGCATTCCACCTTTACTGCAACATCTTGACGTGTCCAATCGAAGCTTCAGAACTCGCCCCTGTCGCTGTGCCCAAGGTCACAAGCAGAAATGAGATATACGCTCACATAAACACCGCACGTCTTCTGAAGTCTGAACTCAGTACTTAAAAGAGCAAGTTTGTGTCAAGGTATTGTGCACAATAAGCCACGTACAGCAGCAGGGCCCTGAGGAGCGCTGGAAATCACATGATGGAAATTGGAAAGACACACTCACTCTCAGCGTGAGACGGACGACACTTCCACTCCAAACAAACCGGCCGTCCTCGTCCGTTACCCGTGGAGCAGTGCACTGTGGGACGAGCCTGTGTACAGATCCACATGCACTTTCATAAACAATTCAGAAACAAATATGACAATATTCATCATCAGGAGTAAGATGCGTTCAAAACGATATTTACACTCTTGGAAATAAATGCTTCCCAAAGTTACCCGGTTGCCTTAAAATTTTGAGTTCGTCGAAATTAAAAATTTGAGTCAATACAATGAAGGCGATTGGTTTAATCAACAGAAACTCAAAATACCATGTTATCTGAAACACATTAATTATCGAAACAAAAGAAAAAATGTTGGATTAACAAATCATGAAAATATTATATATATTTTACAGTGTAGAGTTCTTCTGGCCTGCAGTTCTTAAAACCACAACTGAAATGTCTTGATTTTAAATATGGACTATAAAAAATGCTGGGTTAAAAACTACCCAAAGTGGATTGAAAATGGACAAACCCAGTTGTTTTAACCCAGCGAACAAGTTGTTTTAACCCAACGAATGGATTGCTTTATCCCAGCGATTGAGTTGTTTTAACCCAGCCATTGGGTTGTTTTAATCCCGCGAATGAGATGTTTTAACCCAGCCATTGGGTTGTTTTAACCCAGCGATTGGATTGTTTTAACCCAGTGATTGGGTTGTTTTAACCCAGCAAATGGATTGTTTTAACCCAGCGATTGGGTTGTTTTAACCCAGCGAATAAGTTGTTTTAACCCAGTGATTGGGTTGTTTTAACCCAGCGAATAGATTGTTTTAACCCAGCGAATGGGTTGTTTTAACCCAGCGAATAAGTTGTTTTAACCCAGTGATTGGGTTGTTTTAACCCAGCGAATAGATTGTTGTAACCCAGCGAATGGGTTGTTTTAACCCAGCGAATGGGTTGTTTTAACCCAGTGATTGGGTTGTTTTAACCCAGCGATTGGATTGTTTTAACCCAGT
Organism: Chanodichthys erythropterus; assembly: GCF_024489055.1. Lineage (NCBI taxonomy): Eukaryota > Metazoa > Chordata > Actinopteri > Cypriniformes > Xenocyprididae > Chanodichthys > Chanodichthys erythropterus. The sequence continues at coordinate 11,690,831 of NC_090234.1, read as the reverse complement.
GATTGGGTTGTTTTAACCCCACGAATTGGTTGTTTTAACCCAGCGAATGGATTGTTTTAACCCAGTGATTGGGTTGTTTTAACCCCTCGAATTGGTTGTTTTAACCCAGCGATTGGGTTGTTTTAACCCAGCGAATGGATTGTTTTAACCCAGTGATTTGGTTGTTTTAACCCAGCGAACAAGTTGTTTTAACCCAACGAATGGATTGCTTTATCCCAGCGAACAAGTTGTTTTAACCCAGCCATTGGGTTGTTTTAATCCCGCGAATGAGATGTTTTAACCCAGCCATTGGGCTGTTTTAACCCAGCCATTGGGTTGTTTTAACCCAGCGATTGGATTGTTTTAACCCAGTGATTGGGTTGTTTTAACCCAGCAAATGGATTGTTTTAACCCAGCGATTGGGTTGTTTTAACCCAGCCATTGGGTTGTTTTAACCCAGCGAATAAGTTGTTTTAACCCAGTGATTGGGTTGTTTTAACCCAGCGAATAGATTGTTTTAACCCAGCGAATGGGTTGTTTTAACCCAGCGAATAAGTTGTTTTAACCCAGTGATTGGGTTGTTTTAACCCAGCGAATAGATTGTTTTAACCCAGCGAATGGGTTGTTTTAACCCAGTGATTGGGTTGTTTTAACCCCTCGAATTGGTTGTTTTAACCCCTCGAATTGGTTGTTTTAACCCAGTGATTGGGTTGTTTTTAACCCAGCGAATGGATTGTTTTAACCCAGTGATTTGGTTGTTTTAACCCAGCGAATGGGTTGTTTTAACCCAGCCATTGGGTTGTTTTAACCCAGCGAATGGATTGTTTTAACCCAGCGAATGAACCCAAAATTAGTTGGAAATGAACATTTATTAATATATTTCATGAATAATAATTAAACAGTAAACATGTGTGTCTGATATTTAATTTCCAACATATTTTGGGTTCATTTGAATCCAGTCATACAGTAATTTTTAAACAATAGTTGAGTTACCAAGCAGGTTGATCAAACATTTACTCCAATTGTTGGGTTTGTCCATTTTCAACCCAACTTGGGTTGTTTTTAACCCAGCATTTTTTAGAGTGTAGTATATCAGACTATTAAAGACAGTATTTTTCATAAGAAAATGAAAACAATGTTTCTGAAATGGATGAAATAATCTTCAACTATGTGAAACTGCAGAATATTTGCATATTGACGCTGTCCTATATTTCATTTAGGATTATTTACCCAATAAAGGCTTTTTGAAACATTGGCATCTTTTCACATTCTTGCATATTAAAAATGTCCTCTGTCCCAGAGATTTTAAAAATGTGTGTGAAATGTCAGAAACACACACTTTAACACACACGTTCTTTGAAAAACATTCTGTCAGCTGACGTGACGGTTTTGTTCATTCTCTAGTTAACTGCTGGCGGAGATTGTCTGCCATCATATTAATTCTCTGGTTCTGAGGGTAAAATGTATCAGTGAGAAATAGAAAATAATGAATCTGAAGAAGTTCTAGCCTCAGGAACAGTCAGAAAGTATGATATCCTCCTATGAGACGCACACGGGCAGAAGCAGATAAGTACCTGGCAGTCGCTGCACTCGAACCTACACACGCCTGTCAATAAAGCAGATTATTTCTGCGCTGAGATTACAGCCTTAATGAGAAGTACTGAATCTCGCTCATTTGCTCCAAAACTCCTCTTGAGGTTCCTTCCTCGCCTCCCACAGGATTTCTGCAAGTGTTCATAATAATAATAATAGTAATTATTATTGTTAGTGCAAAAAAAATCCTCACTGACTTCAATTTGTACGGCTTCATTTATTCGTATTTCAACAAGATTATTTAAGGACGGCCTGCTCTGAATTACACATATTATCACTTACATACTGACATATACATACGGATTTACCCTTCAGGGTTTCTTCAGATCTCAGAGTACACGGAATATAAGAGATCCTAATGTATATTTAAGCAATACAGCGAAGATGAATATAGTTACATCTAAAATGTGTTTTATTCTATCATAGATCATATCCTATTCTCTCATATCATATCATATTTTATTCTATTGTACACTCTAAAAAATGCTGGGTTAAAAACAACCCAAGTTGGGATGGAAATGGACAAACCTAGAGAAAGGCTTGTTTTAACCCAGCGGTTGGATTAAATGTTTGCCCAATAATTTATAAAACGGTTAGTTCCTGTCCTTGAGTCTGATTGGTCAATAGCTGTTTTTTATTCACAATAAAACCCGGCTATGACCGCTTTACCCAACGGTTCTGTGTATCGCTACACAACACTCTTTCCTTCAGATCAGTCCTATGTTCATAATAAATAATCTGTTTAAATGTCCGCTGCAATATCTCGTCCTTTTAACAGTTAAGAGGTTTTCCCGTGACTGACAGCGCTAGTCAAAGCATTTGTCAGTTCCGTCTTTTCTGTTCTGTGTTCACAACAATTCAGTCTTTTCAATGTAAAAGTCTTCGCTACTGACTGACACACTCTTTGCTGCCATCTAATGGAAAAATAATGTAACTGTTCACGGTCAGGGACTATTTTTTCCGGTGGAAGGAAGGCTTTTAGTGATTTTACTTCATGAGAGTTGCATCGATACATATTTTGGCTTTAATATTTGTATTGTGTGGTAACTGTTTTATAAAAGCAATATTGTACTCGAGGCTAGTGCTTTATCGGGAATAAGTCACGGCCCTTCAGCCTTACTGCTTACTTCCAACATATTTTACATTCATTTTAAAAAAGGAATACAGTCATTTTTAAACAATAGTTTAGTTAAATAAAACTACCCAGCAGGTTGGACAAACATTTAACTCAATCACTATGTTAAAACATCCCAATCTCTGGGTTAAAACAACCCATTCGCTGGGTTAAAACAGCCGAATTGCTGGGTTAAAAACAACCCATTTGCTGGGTTAAAACAACCCATTCGCTGGGTTAAAACAGCCGAATCGCTGGGTTAAAACAACCCATTTGCTGGGTTAAAACAGCCGAATTGCTGGGTTAAAAACAACCCATTCGCTGGGTTAAAACAACCCATTCGCTGGGTTAAATCAACCCATTCGCTGGGTTTAATCAACCCATTTGCTGGGTAAAAACAGCCGAATCGCTGGGTTAAAACAACCCATTCGCTGGGTTAAAACAACCCATTCGCTGGGTTAAATCAACCCATTCGCTGGGTAAAACAGCCGAATTGCTGGGTTAAAAACAACCCATTTGCTGGGTTAAAACAGCCGAATCGCTGGGTTAAAAACAACCGAATTGCTGGGTTAAAACAACCCATTTGCTGGGTTAAATCAACCCATTCGCTGGGTTAAAACAACCCATTTGTTAGATTAAATCAACCCATTCGTTGGGTTAAAACAACCCAACAGCTGGGTTAGATCAATCCATTCACTGGCTTAAAACAACCTTTTCGCTGGGTTAAAACAACCCATTTGCTGGGTTAAAACAACCCTTTCGCTTGGTGAAATCAACCCAACCGCTGGGTTAAAACAACCAAATTGTCCATTTTGGTTGTTTTTAACCCAGCATTTTTTTCTATTCTATTCTATTCTATTCTATTCTATTCTATTCTATTCTATTCTATTCTATTCTATTCTATTCTATTCTATTCCAGTCTCAGCTGGTGGTCTGTGACCCAAAACTGATGCAGCTCACAACACTTTACATATAAACAAGCTTACAAACTTTTTAAAAAAGAGGTGGAAAACACTTCCAATAGCTTTTGCTGTTAATGTCAAATGTGATGCAAATATATATTTAAACCAGTGCTTGTACCCAAATCACCACAGGATCATAAAAATATGTCAAAATCTGCAAATATATATTATGAAATAAAATAATATGCATATATTATTTGAAATATTTTATGACAGGTAAATTGCAAGGTGGTTTTTCTGCTGCAGAGAACCATGACTGAACGTTTGAGACAAAACAACAACCACAACAATGTTTTAAACACTCAAAAAAATTTTCTTGCAATTTGCTACAGCACATTTTCAAGGGCCGGTTCGTGCAGAACTGGAACAAACAGTGACTCTAATAACACACTTAATCTATTTGAACGCTCCTGCTTACAGCATGAATCCATAGTGGGAATCACAACTAAACATACACTGATCAGTTCATGTGGAGCTAATCGTAAAAACGCCAGAAAACAATGATTAAAACTCAATTCAATACAGAATCTGCGTTCGTTCTGAATTAAAGAGAAACTGGAGGACGACGTGTTGTTTTTTGACACTAATTTGAATCTTCTCGAACAGAGCCACAATTACACTCAGTATTTTCACAGTGAAAAGACTCTGGATGTCACGGGCTGCTCATGAATTGCAAAACTTGTTTGCCTTTTTTTCTGCACGTTGTCTTCTCGACGCGTCGCTCGTCAATATGTCAACAGTGGAAACTTTTCCAGAAAGTTCCGAGAATGCCGTTGTTTGTATTGATCTTCATAAACTCTTTTCTAACCCACGAGTGTGTTTGAAACCTCGAATAACCTTCAGACCGTTCCTCCGCTCCCTCATTGTCGATACGGCAGCGATGCATTGAAAAAGACACGCATTCTGACTTAAACTGGATCATTAGGATGAAATGTGCACCGAAATATCGTCGGCAGCAGCGTGCTCTGCGCAGACGTGTGTTTGTGTATGTAGGACAGCGTGTAAACGCCATCATTAGGCTGTTAACGTCAGACTCATTGCGCTCCAGTGTCACTCTGAACACTCCTCACGATATTAGCTTAACAAATGCAGTTTGATGCAGGATAAATAAATGTTCAAACGCTCATGTTTAGGTATTGAATGTCTGCACATCTGTGGTGTCCCGGTAATTTGATTTACAATCAGAGGTGACAGGCTGGTGGGATCCGGCAGAGTCGGAGAGAGAGCGAGAGATTTATTAACACAACCTCGCGTATGAAAAGTTCTTTGTCAAAATCATGCTATTTATACATTATAAAAATATTCGAATTTGTACTCAAAGTTCCCGTGCTGAAATATCTATATTTAATTAAGAGATCTGATGTGGAGAAACGGCCCGTTATTGATCTTTTTCATACATCGGACGCATAAGAGAGATAACAATTAAAACATGAATCAATAGTTGTCGTCCAGTAAGAGAACATGAGTTTGAGGCATTTTATTGAGAAACTCAAAAACCAAAACCTCTCTCTCTCTCTCTCAGTGATCTTTTTCTCATTACATGTGTGTGTACTGTGATATATGTATTGAATGCATGTACTGTTTGCATAGTTATTGGCATTTTATAAGACAAATATTGGATAAAAGTGTCTGCTAAATGCATATACATGTAAATATTGTATCTGGATCGCGTACCGAAGCTTTTTCTCTTGTAAATGCTGAAGATTTCTTTCCTAAGGCGAAGCACAGAATTAAGAATCCAAATCACAGATTACAATGCGGCATATATGTGAGAGCTGAAGCAGAATAAAGCAGGAGAGAGAGAGAAGTATCTCCTTTAACGCAGGACCTGAAACGCTCGTGTTTGGCAAACACGCCTGACCCAAATTTTCTGCCCCCTTCCTCCTCTGTAAGATGCTTTTGCAATCCTTCCGCCCCGAGGGCGACAACAACGTTTCCTTTAAGGAAGGGGAATACGCCTGCCAATGCCTTTCCATATAGTACGCTTAATGAAAGATCAACGCCGCCAATATAAGTCTTTCTTGTAGCAATAATTAGTGAGGGATCCGCACTCCAACAAGCCGGTTTGCTGAGTTAATACCAAAGGCAGATTACAGGCGGTGCCAAAGAGTGCCCTGGCATGTAGCTGGCAGTCTTTCCCCCTCAAAAAAATAAAAAGCTTGACATCACATTAGCACACGGTCAAGGAGTTACATCCTAACACTTCCATAATCTGCTTTCCTGCACAATTAGCCTGCCATAATAAGTGTGTGTGGCGAGCGTCGCCCGCGCTCTCGGGGCCGTGCGTGTGACACGGAGACGCGGAGATTAGGAGCCCCGCCGGGTCCCCAAGGGCCCGTTCTCTGGAATTAAGGCCCAGTGTCTCATGGAGCTCACTTACCTACAAAGGAGGGAGAGAAACACGTGCTGAAGTGAAGTGAATCGAGAGAGAGAGCGGCTCAGGAACTCCAGTGTGACTCCAGAACTTGAGCCGAGGAATCAAACTGAACGCAGAGCGGAATTTAAGGAAACACATTTCAATGAAGCTAAATACATGTTTTATTTACAGTATTCTGATTTTATTTCGATATATATATATATATATATATATATATATATATATATATATATATATATATATATATATATATATATATATATATATATATATATATTTATTATATTTAATAATTTGAATTTTTAATTGTAATTTAAAATTAAATAATTAATTTTAATAATTTAAAATGTAATAATTATATAAGAATTTGAGTTGAATCAAAAAGAACACCGAAAGGAATTTAAGGAAACACATGTTGAAATGCATGTTTTATTTACAGTATTCTGATTTAAAATTTATTTTTCTCCTATATAATTATAACTTAATAAATACATATATATTAATATAAATTAAATTATATATCTATATATTATTATAATAAATTATTTATTATATTAAAATTTTGATGTGTATATTAATTATTTTGAACAATTATATATATATATATATATATATATATATATATATATATATATGTGTGTGTGTGTGTGTGTATATTATTAAAATGTTATATTATAATTATAATATATTCAATATGTGACATTATAATATAATTAATATTACAATTATATTTAACATATAATAATTATATTTAAAATTTAAAAGTCACATAAAGACATTTTCATTCTGATGTAAATAAACTATATATATATATATATATATATATATATATATATATATATATATATATATATATATATATATATTTATATTATGTTAAAATGAATATTATTAATTAAATTTAATTATAATAGATATATAAATGTTATGATATTATAATTATATTTTCAATATATTACATTATTATATAATAATTATATTTAAAATTTAAAAGTCACATAAAGACATTTTCATTCTGATGTAAATAACTATATATATATTACATATAAAATCTCCTTTTTAATTCTGATTTAAATAATAATTCCTTCCATTTAATGAATTCAGTTTTATTGCTCTAATGACCCCGTAGGCCACCTAAGAAGTTCTGATCTAATTCTTGTCATGTTGAACTAAATGTATTTGGATTTCAGTAAAATCCGACTCCGCGGGCCAATTCGGTTCAGTTCGAATTCCGACTCCGGAGCCAGAACTCAAATTCAGAACGCAAAGTCTGGAGGAAAGTCTGCGGAAGAGAACGAAGTAGCGACAAGAATGAGACGACGAGGAGCAGAGAGAAGGGAAGAAGAGGGAAACACACACACACACACACACACACACACACGCTGATGACACCCGGTTCCATTCTTCCGCTCTTTCCTTTTCTCCGCTCGGCGCCTGGCAGCACGGAAGGGCTAAGCTGGGAGCTGTAATGTCATTAAATTGCAAATGCTTTTTTTCTTCCTTGCCGACACACACTGTTTACTTATCTGGCAAAAACATATGTTGGAAGGAATCCGTTAAATTCTGCCCATTGCCTTGGGTGAAAGTGCAATAGAAACGGACCCACTGAGCACCTTCAGTTGTCTCCTTTTAGCACTTTGCCTTATCTACAAGGCTGCTTAGCAGCAAACTGGCGAGTTCAATGAAAAATGAAGATACAGCGCGAGATTAGGGCCGAGAACAGTGAGAGGTAGACAGCTGGCGGAGAGGGTCATCCTGTCGCAAATGATTTTCAACTCCCCTCCTTTTCCATCTGCATAAATGACTATTTTTAAGGCATCTCTCGCGCCTGTATATTTTTCCCACTCTGTCACACATTTAATTTCACGCCCCGTGTTCTGAATATGCTTAAATGCATATCTCCGATGCACCTTTAAGCCCACGGAAAGAGGACTTTGGGGGAGGGAGAGATGGGACGTTCCGTAGAGATGCCGAGAGGATGCCGGGAAGGGGCGGCTCGGCAAAATTAAAGATAAAATGGTGTGATTTGCACTACAAGTCTATTACTTTATGGCATTTACATAAAGTTTACCTCTGCAATTCCACCAGTTTTTCTTCCTCTTCTTCTCTCCCTTCCTCCGGACCACCTTCCCGTCGATCAGCCGCTTGAGCTCGTATAAATATGTATAAATCTTTGTTTGGGGGGAAAATAGAACTCCAGAATCGACAGAAAGTTTGAAGGGTGCACTTTGCTGGCGTGAGCGTCTACCCACAATGCCCCGGGAGAAGGACGAGTGTCACAGATCGGCTGTTTCTCGTCAGATGATGTTTCTCCTGAGAGAAAGAGATCTCAAAGTGACTCAAACACTCATTACTGCTGCAGATCTGATCACTGATGGGGAGAAAAGGTGCATTTTAATCTGAAATGGGATCCTGTGGTTTCTGAGCTGCTTTTGTTTGTTTGTTTGTTTGTTTGTGTATGCGTTTATTTGTATATGCCGAAATGGGATCTTGTCCTTTCTGATCAGTTTTATTCACTGATTGACTAATTTATGGAAATATTTATTTATTTACCATTTATGAGCCGTTTTTATTTATTTATTTCCTTATGCTGAAATGGGATCTTGCATGTTCTGAGCAGTTTACTGATTGATTGATTATTGATTAACTGACTAATTGAAATATTTATTAATTCATTTCTGATCAGTTTTTTATTTTTTATTTATTTATTTGCTTGTTTATTTATTTATTTTCTCCCTTTTTTGTTAATGTATGATTGTTTTTTCTGGAAAGGTCAATAAATATATTGTTGAAAATTAATTTCTATGGTCCAGAGTAGCCATTCTACTAACTACAAGTAACTTTGCAACTACATGTCAACGAACTCTCATTAGAGTATAGAGTATCATTAGACTGTAGTTACAGTCAAAATAAAGTGTTAGTAGATATTAAGCACTAATACTCTAATGACTGCTAGTTGACATGTAGTTACTTGTAGTTAGTAGAATGTCTGTTGAGGAGCATCAAAATAAAGTGTTTTTCAGATATTAAATAGACAGTCTTTACTTCAGTGACATGAAGTTACTTGTAATTAGGAAAATGTCTGTTGTGAGCATCAAAATAAAGTGTTAATAGATATTAATACTCTAATGACTGCTAGTTGACATGTAGTTCCGAAATTACTTGTAGTTAGTGTAATTTCTGTTGAGGAGCATCTGAAATAAAGTATTGGTAGGAGATATTAAACAGACAGTCCTAATACTCTAATAACTGCAGGTTGACATGTAGTTACTTGTAGTTAGTAGAATGTCTGTTGAGGAGCATCAAAATAAAGTGTTAATAGATATTAATACTCTAATGACTGCTAGTTGACATGTAGTTACTTGTAGTTAGTGTAATTTCTGTTGAGGAGCATCAAAATAAAGTGTTAATAGATATTAATACTCTAATGACTGCTAGTTGACATGTAGTTACTTGTAGTTAGTAGAATGTCTGTTGAGGAGCATCAAAATAAAGTGTTAATAGATATTAATACTCTAATGACTGCTAGTTGACATGTAGTTACTTGTAGTTAGTGTAATTTCTGTTGAGGAGCATCAAAATAAAGTGTTAATAGATATTAATACTCTAATGACTGCTAGTTGACATGTAGTTACTTGTAGTTAGTGTAATTTCTGTTGAGGAGCATCAAAATAAAGTGTTAATAGATATTAATACTCTAATGACTGCTAGTTGACATGTAGTTACTTGTAGTTAGTAGAATGTCTGTTGAGGAGCATCAAAATAAAGTGTTAATAGATATTAATACTCTAATGACTGCTAGTTGACATGTAGTTACTTGTAGTTAGTAGAATGTCTGTTGAGGAGCATCAAAATAATGTTTTTTTTTTCATATATTAAACAGACAGTGTACTTATACTCAAATGACTGCTAGTTGACATGTAGTTACTTGTAGTTAGTGTAATTTCTGTTGAGGAGCATCAAAATAAAGTGTTAATAGATATTAATACTCTAATGACTGCTAGTTGACATGTAGTTACTTGTAGTTAGTAGAATGTCTGTTGAGGAGCATCAAAATAAAGTGTTAATAGATATTAATACTCTAATGACTGCTAGTTGACATGTAGTTACTTGTAGTTAGTGTAATTTCTGTTGAGGAGCATCAAAATAAAGTGTTAATAGATATTAATACTCTAATGACTGCTAGTTGACATGTAGTTATGAAATTTCCTGTAGTTGGTAGGATTTTTAAAGCGGGCGACTGAAATAAAGTATTGGTAGGAGATATTAAACAGACAGTCCTAATACTCTAATAACTGCAGGTTGACATGTAGTTACTTGTAGTTAGTAGAATGTCTGTTGAGGAGCATCAAAAAGTGTTTTTCAGATATTAAATAGACAGTCTTTACTTCAGTGACATGAAGTTACTTGTAATTAGGAAAATGTCTGTTGTGAGCATCAAAATAAAGTGTTAATAGATATTAATACTCTAATGACTGCTAGTTGACATGTAGTTGCAAAGTAGGATTTTTAAAGTGGACCACTGAAATAAAGCGTTCCCAAACAATGTTTTTAATGCTCTATACTGTATGTCAACAGTCGCCTCATTTGTCTCAAACATCTGAACACAAGGCTGATACTTCCATGTAAGCTCTGAGCAAATCAGCACAGAGTAAAGTGAGAGTTCAGCAAACTCTCAGAAGGAAAACGCAGACTGGAGGAGGTCCGGCTCTGTTTTCCGCCCGAGGGCCGCAGCGGATTGGCCTGACGGGACGGCAGGGACGAGAGATTGGGCTATTCAGAGCACGCCCGCTCTTCTTATTGTCTGGCCTGATCCACGTCTGAATACTCTCCCTCCCTGCTTCCAAACAGATGAGAAAGGCTTAGGAGCCGCACGGCTTTCTCTCCACTCCTTTTTTATTTGCAATTAAATGCATTTCAAATGGAACAACTCTACAGAAAGCAATTTCGATAAGAGAAGAAAAAGCCATTGCTTTTCCCACCTCCATTGTTGGAATTTTTGCATTTCACCCGCATTCTGTTATGTGAAATTGCACAATCAAAAACATATCTCGACAGTGGATGTGCCTCAAAAATTTAATAGTCCCATATTGAAAATTAAATTGCATCTAAGAAATCATTTAAGCCCTTTTCTCGTTTTCTTTCTCGCGCGCCTTTCATCCTTTCCCGCGCACTTTTCCCTTGGCTTTTGACTAGCGACAAAGGTCCTAATTGTATTTCGCTAAAACTGAAACGTTATATTTCCTTTTTATTTTCCGCTTTGGCCTGACCGCGTTTTATGCGATAAAACGAGGATATTGGAATTAGTGGCATCTGGTCACGTCGAGCCGTATTGTGTGTGAACGCTGCGAACCATCTCCGCCCCGACTGCCGCATCTTTGAAGGATTTCTGAAGCACTGTAAATAGCTCCAAAACCTCTCTTACAAGCTTTACCCCCGGAGCACTTTGTAACTTATCGCCCTTGCCTTGTGCCTCCTCTATGGCTGGCATTATGCTAAAATGTAAATCGCTAAGCTGCCGGAGATGTGGGTGTGACCGTGGAGCTCAGGCGAGCCAATACTGTGTGGATCTCTTGGAGCCGTCGGAAAAGGTTCAGTAAAGCGACGCAGTCAGGAATCGGCCCCTTCCATGTCCAAGAAATGTGATTTTAGTGCTGCTGATTTCACATTTACTTTTCAGGGCTGGAGAAACATACAGCCGGACGGTTTATCCTGCAGTGTGTCATTCGCTCAAACACAGAACCACTGCTGCGATCCTCACGTCTACGCCACATTTAGGGAGCTTGCTCTTTTTGGATTTTCTTCAGCCTGTAAAATGGCAAACCATATGTATTATTATAAATGAAGTTAGTGTTAACATTAAAAAATAAATAGTATACATAGTGTTGTACTTCAAGGCACGATATGTAAGATTTTTGGATTAAAATATCCACTACAACAGTGTTATATGTTTTGTTGACTTGTGTACTTACATTATCCCAAATGTTTTTAACTAGGCTATTTAAACCAGTGTAACGGTGTCAATGATGTATCCGCGTTACCCGCGATTTCCAGTTTTAAGCCATGGAAACACCAACTATGCTTTAATAAATTATATGTTTTATTGGACAGCTGAGCATCTGTTTGGAAACACTTATCGACAGAAAAATTATCATTGTTATATAGCTCAACACAGTCTTATTGTTTGAATCTTGAATGGACAAATACACAAAAATATGTAAATATATTTCATAAACACAGTTGGTTATTTCTTAAGTAAGTTGACAAAGAAAACATGCGTATCAGTATATTGCATCGGTGCAGTTTTCTATTGCACTTAAAGTGACAGCAGCCTAATATTCCTGCCGCCGTCTCCATAATAATGTTAATTAAACAACAAAAGACGAAGAGAAAATTCACTTGCTGTTCTTGACTGAATAACTTTTGTAACTATATTTATAATGTAAAATTTATTTATAAAGTGCAGTGTTATTTTACATTTGTTTAGTTTCTGTACCTAAATAACCGAAAAACACTTTCAATCATATCTTTGTTCAGTTGTATTTATTTGTGCGATTTTTAAATGTTTTTTTTTTTTCTAATTACTGAGTGTTTACTTGTCTTTAATGATGCTTGAAATTATAATTGTTAGGCTAGTTGTTTTTGCTGTGGTATTTTTAAACCATATAAGTGTTCTTTAGCCTGTTGATTTTTTGATTCAGCCACAATGAAATGTCTTGCAATAAGACTTAATAATAATAAATGTAAATTATAACTAAGATTTTTTTTTGTTGTTGTTGTTGTTTTTACCTTATTATTTACCTATAATTTAAATTAGGAATTGATAAGAATCGGAACTCAAACGATACCCAACCCTAATCATAATAAAAACACTTAGGTAAAATGTCCCAGGCTCTCGGCCCTGCTCCGGTTTAAAACTTTAATACATCCGCTCATCCATGAACATGAGTCTAGGGCTGTCAAACGCTTAATCGCATACAAAATAAAAGTTTGAGTTTGCCTAATATATGTGGGTGTACTGTGTGTAATTATTATGTATATATAAATACAAACACATCCATGTATATATTTGTGAAATATTTACAAGTATATTTATTTATCTATATTTTTATATAATTTATATTATTTATAAATACATTTTTTGTATATAAATAACATTTCTCTTAAATATATACATTAATTTGTGTGTATTTATATATACATATTAATTACACACATTACTCACACATATATTATATAAACTGAAACTTTTATTTTATGTTTGTAGTAATATTTTTATATTAATAAATTACATTTATTATAATAAAAGAATATACACACCAGGGGTGTTTCCTCTGAGGAGTCAAGGGAATTCCTCAAAAAAAAAAAAAAAACTGGATGAGAAAATAATCGATATTTTAAAAATAAAACAACGAAAACAAAGTGTAAAGTCACTAGTTTTCGTAAAGTAACTCTGTCCAACAGCGACACCCGCAGGTGAAGTTACAGCAGGAGGCTTGCCTCCCCGAGCCCATTGAGTTTTAACAAACCCTTAAAGCGTTCGCTGGGTTTAGTGGGGGTAACTGAGAAAGAATGGGGAAGTCATCGTGCTATGATTGCATATGATCATTTTAATAAATAAATGAATCCCGCCTTTTGATTTCGTGCCCGTTCAGCGTTCGCCAATCAGCCTGAATGAAGACTATGATGCCGTTAATGGAAGACTAATTAAAAAGTAAGTAAATAACTCAGCCACTGCTCTATGTCACGCCAAAGTCAAACTTGAAATGGCCTGAAAACATGATGACTGTGAGAAATCAGCGTAAAGGTGTCTGTGAGCAGAACAAGCTTGAGGACTGCGGAAAATAAGTTGACAATAAAAAACAAAGCTGAACATTAATTCACAAATAATATGAATATATATTATATATAATTTAAATTGTTACTGCCTTATAGTTATTGTTTTGTAATAAATGTAAAAGTGTGTACTTGATGAAATTTATACTTGGTTTTAATATTGTAAAAACACAAAATAGAATTGTATTGGTCTCTCTTTTATTGTAATGTTTATTTGACCAGGAAAATTATGTGTAACAGGGACATAAATTTACATCTGATATATAAAAAAAGATTGAGGACTTTACCCTTTTATTTTTAAACACTTCTGACACACACGACCCGTCAACAGATTGAGCTCATGTTTCTGAAAGAGTCTCTTCTGCTCACTAAAGCTGCATTTATTTGATCAAATATACAGGAAAAATAGTGAAATATTATTCCAGTGTAAATCAGCTGTTTTCTATGTGAATATATAGTAAAATGTAATTTATTCCTGTGATCAAAGCTGAATTTTAAAAGCTGAAACTTGTACTAATATATATATATATATATATGAAATGAAATGAAATGAAATGAAGTGAAGTGACTGTAAGTTGAAAGTACTTGAAAATGATCATATTTGTGCCTCTGAGTGTCAGACATTAAGTGAATGTGTAACAGAGTTCTGCTGCCCTCTAGAGGCTGTGAATGTGTTCAGAACAGCAACTCGAGGGTTCTTGACTCAATTTAAAGAAAGTTTATAAAAAGGTTCTAAAGGCGTCTAAAAGGTTTTATATAAGGAGAAATGTCTTAAGTGGTTGCAGAATACTATCAGGTTATTTAAATTTAGTGATAAAGTAAGTTTACGAGCTGTTTAACTCATAAAATTTGATCAAAATTAGGAACAAATTAAAACAAAATTAATTAAAACAGAATTTTCTGTACACCTGAATGACTTACTGCTATTTATTGTTTACATGTGCAGAATACAACACAATACTAATGTATCCCACAATGCACTGCACTCGACCAGTGACACATTTACTGATTGGCCAACCTGAGACAGCATCCGTGTCGTCCCGTTCTGAAGAAGATCTCCCATCTTTCCTCACGGACGCTCGGATCTGCAGCCACTGCTTTGAGCCAATCACCTGAGACAGTAATGTCATGTGATCAATCATCATCACACTGATAGGCTGATGAATATAAACAATAGTGATGAAACACGTACTGCAATATAACAGCAACTTGCATGTGGCTAGAAGTGAAATAATAATCAGAAAGTAAAACTACTTCAGAATGAATGTTTGAGAGAAATCCAGGATTATTAAGAACGAACCTCTTCGACCATCTTCTGCTGTTTTTATGGACGATTCGTCGAATAATGATCTGAAAAGAAGGTTGAAGCAAACATTAGTTACAAAAAATATCTTTATGCCGTTATTTTTTGTGATCAACTTTTTATTCAATTTAAAGATGTAAACATCAGTTTTATTATATATAAAGTTCTTTAGTATGCAAAATATCATGGAGTAAAGCATTTACAGCACTTAAGAAAAAATCATGCTCTGGATAAAAAGTCCAAATTCACTTAAAAACTTAAAATTATGACATAAAAAATATGACTTAAAAATTCGAAGACAAAGACAAAATTATGACAAGTAAAAAAAAAAGTCATAATTTTTAATTTTTAAGTCATAATTTCAACTTTGTCAAAATTATGACATGCTAAGTCATGATGAGACGCACTCTCATAATTATGACTTACCAAAGCATGATTTTTGTTTCTTATGTGGAAGAAATGAGCTTCAATACTCGAGTCTTTAAAGCAGATATTATATAAACATTAAACATTAAATGCACATTTACACTGTTCAAAGCAAGACGAAAGCCAGACTTAAAGGGTTAGTTCACCCAAAAATGAAAATAATGTCATTAATTACTTACCCTCATGCCGTTCCACACCCGTAAGACCTTCATTCATCTTCAGAACACAAATTAAGATATTTTTGATGAAATCCGATGGCTCACTGAGGCCTGAGTAATGACATTTCCTCTCTCAAGATCCATTAATGTACTAAAAACATATTTAAATCAGTTCATGTGAGTACAGTGGTTCAATATTAATATTATAAAGAGACGAGAATATTTTTGGTGCGCCAAAAAAAGGCTGATTCGACAAAAAAGATTCATAACGCTCCGAATCTTCCTGAAGCAGTGTTTTGAAATCGGCCATCACTATATAAGTTATTTTGTTTTTTTGCCGCACCAAAAATATTCTCGTGGCTTTATAATATTAATATTGAACCACTGTACTCACATGACCTGATTTAAATATGTTTTTAGTGCATTAATGGATCTTGAGAGAGGAAATGTCATTGCTGTGAATGCATCGGATTTCATCAAAAATATCTTAATTTGTGTTCTGAAGATGAACGAAGGTCTTACGGGTTTGGAACGACATGAAGGTGAGTAATTAATGACATTATTTTCATTTTTGGGTGAACTAACCCTTTAAAGGCAGATTGTGAAGCAGAAGCAGAGACTCTTTCTGCCGTCTTTGTGTTTTAATAGCGGAGCGAAGCGCAGGAAACCCTTCAGTGACGCGTGAGAGGAACCATGGGAAATGTGTCATAATGCCAGACCAATCCACGCTTCATTTTAGAACATTCTGCATTTTCTTCCATGAAGCCTTGTGCTTTTGAAATGAAACTGAAGTGCTCTCAATTACAATGTGAAAAGGCAACCTTTCTCTGAATGACACATTAGGTTCCCTAAAGCGTGTGCCGTACGGAGCTCCCATTAGCAGAACTGATGCGTTTTTCCATCAACATCATAATGACAATAATACGCTGCTGCTTGTTACACAGAATGGAGCATCACCTTCATCTGGATGTCCCTTTGAAATGCTATTAATGGAGAATTTCTCATTGTCGCCACTTCAAAGGATAAACGCGTGCTCAGCTCGTCAAATTTCAACTCTTTTTTCCATGCCTAAAACAATAGGGTTTTCAGCCAAGAGCTCTTTACTGCTCAGGCCGCATTGAGCCGGACAAAACCAGGCGCCGGCGAGCGTAGGCGACTCCACACTGGAGCAATTAGCCGCCGGGCAATTAATGCAACTTAAATGAGTCCCATTTAGACTCGGCATTAGCAGGCCATATTCTGGTCTCTGCAAAACACAAATACTGTAAGACAAAAAGAGACAAATAATGGCAAAACCCATCTGTGTGTTTTATCAGGAGCACTTTAAGATAAAAACGACAGCGAGTGAAGTCTGATCAGTTTTTCTCTTCAGCAGTGAGGAAAATACTATTTTTATCCATATTTCAATTTTTTTTATTATTATTATTATCATAAATAGCCCCTATTAACATTTCCGGGTTTCTCAGAAGCGGAAGTCGTCATAACGGAGTAAAATACTATGGCGGTGAATGAGAGAATACATTATATTTTTTGTGTTCCCATGTTCTCAAATAGCCAAAGAAAAACTCAACAACAGTGTTTTCACAAAGATTAAAAAAACACAGAGTGATTGATAATGGCAGTCGGAAGAGAGAAAGATGTCATTTTTACTCCCATTGCCACCGTATGAACACCCTCGGCAGCGTAACCTTTTTGTAATTTGATGAAAAGGTAATACAATACTAAGTATAGTGTTATAAATGTAAATACATTAAAAAAAAATTAAATATAAAAAAAAACTTTGCAAGATTTACGATGCTGATGACCGTTAAAACGCGTCATCACAGTATCAACATCAATTTCCCACCGGACAACCCAAAAGAGCCGCAGCATGACTGGATTTAAAGGTGCAGTATGTAATAATTCTGTCCACTAGAGGTCGCTAGAGGCCTATTCAAAACAAAGGTGTAGTTTGATGATGCCAAGTTTTAGAGCAGAATCTTGGGACATGTGGTCTCCACCTCAACGGATGGTGCAAAAGAATAGGGATAGGACTCGGGCAGAAATCATGTTCATGGATGTGATTATTAACGTTACTGTAGTATGAAGCAGAGCAGGAGCGAGTGTTGTGGAGCTGAACGAGGAGCTGGAGCGATTGATCAACACACGCCTCACGAGCAGCGGGACTTTTATTATGACAGTCGCCAGCGCCGCTGCCGCTTTTCCGGTCATGAGTATGAGGAAACACAGCTCTGTTTATCATATTAGATACATTTGAGAGTGTTGAAAATGATGTTATAACGTTACTCTGTGCGGAATATCAGATTAAATGCTGGATGATTGTGTTGATAAATGACATGCAATTAATTTTAAAACGTATTGTATGATGGAGAAAATGCTGTATTACTGTTACTATAAATAAAGCTGCATCTGATTATGCTATGTTAGCTACTTCACAAAATAGTGTTTTTCTCTGAGGCATGGTAAAGCATGAGACTCGCAAAACATCAAGAAAATTAGATTTAATATACTTGTTGAGCTGTATAACAGTAATTAGTTTTCTGTCTATAAATATATCAAAACAGTTGTTCTCTTGTTGATTAAAACATATAAATATTAAATCGTCTAACGCGGGTATGACGTCATCAACAGGCGACTCCTCACACGTCCCGCAGCCTTGGGTAAAACTGCAATTTTCTCACGATTTACAAATAGTTGCAAACATTTGGGATATTGTAAGTACTCAAGTGAACAAAATATATAACACTGGATTAGTGGTTTTTGGATATTTTACTGCAAAAATCTTACATATTGCACCTTTAATAGGGATTTAAACTGCGAAAATGTGAGTAATACAAACGTGTATCAGTTTAAACTAAAGGTTGGACTCGATATAAGATCCATGGATATTGACCTGCAGCCAGGAGTCATGTTTCCATTCTTACATTTACAGGTATCGATTTCGACGCCGGGGAAATACATAGGTGTAAATCCGGGTTATCACTTATATCAATATTATATCGTCATATCGTCCAGGCATATAGTTTTGTCAGTGTTTATTGAAAACATCCAATTGTGTAGAATATAAGGTTGTAAATAATTGAGGATTTGTCAATAGCCTACAATATAAAACAATACAAAATATAGGGTATGATTTTACCTCAAAATTCAACATATTGACACAAATCCACGTTTCGCTGCCCGGAGTCCAGCTTTCTGTGATTAATCGATTAATTAACTTCTCTTTTCTGTAGCTTTGGGCAGTGTGTGAAAATATACCTCAGATGTCTTTTGTACAGTCAATCACAAAGCTCTTTCCCGTTTTAGATGAGTATTTTCTGTGTTTTTCGCGGCATTCACGCTGAAAATCAGCGTCATTTATTTTTCCAATTCCGACCGTCATTTACTCACTTCAAACCTGTGTGATGTATGAAATGTATATTAGAAAACTTTAGAAAAGGTTGAAAATGTTCTTTAAAATGTATTCTATTTAACAAAATATCTTTTCTTAACAAGTGTGACAACCTGATATTTACGAAACCCTTCATTCCTGAGAACAGTTCAAATCTACCACTGTGATTTTAACCCAACTACAGCAAACATACGAGCATGATGAGATCTTGTGACAACTAGCCCCAGTTAACTTGTAAGGCAATGCATCTGTTAAATAGCCACTAATATCCATCCTCTTGGAAATGTGCAATCCTCATAGTTCCCTTAAAACACCCGATTACATCCATCTGTGAATGAGACAATCTGCGTAATTCAGTGTTAATTTAACATTTTCCCTCTTATTCCTCCTGCTGGCGTAAATCAGCCCTGTAGCGCCACCTTGTGTTGAAGATGTTCATACGAAACCATCAGCAAATGATGAAAATCTCAGTCAATAAGAATCGCCAGATAAATATGATCAATAAAACTAAATAATCATCAAATGATTCATTGATCTGGAAATCAACCATCTCACAAATAAATGCACTTTTTATCAGGACACAAAACATTTTAAATCAAATTCCAATCAAATTTTTAAATGATTTTGATGTTTACACGTCTGTTTTCATATCTTAAATCACCAATCATAAGTTTTGATCTTTTCATTCTTTATTAACACTATTTTCTGCATGTTAGAATATAGTAAAGTTATGAAAACACAAACTGGTAACACTTTACGATGAGGAGTCATTTCATAACATCACTGCATCAATCAGCATTAACTAATAATGAGCAATGCATATTCACAGCACTTATTAACCTTTCTTAATGTTAGTTCATGTTCATGCATTAACTAATGCTAACAGATACAAGTTCTGATTTTAATAATGCATTAGTAAATTGAGAAATTAACATTAAGATTGATCAAGATTAATAAATGCCATAGAAGTATTGATCATCATGTTCATAAATGAAACCACATGTATTCTGCATCATTATTTATTATTAAATCATATGACGTCTATCAGTTTGCCTGCTGATTTCAGGCATGTTTCTGAGCTCTGATCATGAGATGTGTGGTTCGGTGTGGAATGAACAGGAGACAAAGATACAGCTAATGCACTGAAACATGATGGCCTACAGGAGCTTCTGTTTCCGTCATTTCCCCTCCGGTGAAATGTGTGACTGATCCCAGGTCTGTGTTCTCTTGTGATTATTACAGGAACAATTAATGCAGCTTTTCTCAGCTCTCTCTGTAGAGGAAGAAAAGGTGCAGGTTCAGGGTTGCAGTAATAAACTGCTGAAAACGAGCCCTGATTATCCTCATTTAGATGCTGAATGTTTCTGAGCTGCGAAACTTAGACAGTCTGAGTCTGAGGGATTGAGAAAGGCTTTGGTCAGTGACCCGGTTAGTCACGAGAACCACCTCAGAGACCCCCCCCACACACACACACTCACACACACACACACACTCTCTCACACACACACACACACACACACAGACACACAGACACACACACACACACAGACACACACACACAGACACACAGACAGACACAGACACACACACACACACACACACAGACACACACACACACACACACACACACACACACACACACAGACACACACACACACACACACACACACACACAGACACACACACACACACACACACACACACAGACACACAGACAGACACAGACACACACACACACACACACAGACACACACACACACACACACACACACACACAGACACACAGACACACACACACACACAGACACACACACACACACACACACACACACAGACACACACACACACACACACACACACACACACACACAGACACACACACACACAGACACACACACACACAGACACACACACACACAGACACACACACAGACACACACACACAGACAGACACACACACACACACTTTCTCTCTCTCAATTAAATTCAAAAGAGCTTTATTACTTGTACAGTATTGAGAAAGCATTGGCCATTACATGAGCAATTAACACAATAATGATTATATAATACATAAAATAAAAACAAATCTATCAATAAGTAAATAAATACATAAGTACATCTTTAAAAAAAAAAAAAAAAAAAAAAAATTATATATATATATATATATATATATATATATATATATATATATATATATATATATATATATATATATATATATTTTAAATGTTGCATTGACAAGCAACAACACTGCTAGGTTAAAAACAACCCAAGTTGGGTTGAAAATGGACAAACCCAGCAAATGGGCTGTTTTAACCCAGCGATTGGGCTGTTTTAGCCCAGCAAATGGGCTGTTTTAACCCAGCGATTGGGCTGTTTTAACCCAGCAAATGGGTTGTTTTAACCCAGCGATTGGGCTGTTTTAACCCAGTGAATGGGCTGTTTTGACACAGCGAT
Organism: Chanodichthys erythropterus; assembly: GCF_024489055.1. Taxonomy (NCBI): domain Eukaryota; kingdom Metazoa; phylum Chordata; class Actinopteri; order Cypriniformes; family Xenocyprididae; genus Chanodichthys; species Chanodichthys erythropterus. The sequence goes on along the minus strand of NC_090234.1, from coordinate 11,669,235 downwards.
TGGGATTGGGCTGTTTTAACCCAGCGATTGGGCTGTTTTGACCCAGCGATTGGGCTGTTTTGACCCAGCGATTGGGCTGTTTTAACCCAGCGAATGGGCTGTTTTGACCCAGCGATTGGGATTGGGCTGTTTTAACCCAGCGATTGGGCTGTTTTGACCCAGCGATTGGGCTGTTTTAACCCAGCAAATGGGTTGTTTTAACCCAGGGAATGGGCTGTTTTAACCCAGTGAATGGGCTGTTTTGACACAGCGATTGGGCTGTTTTAACCCAGCGAATGGGTTGTTTTAACCCAGGGAATGGGCTGTTTTAACCCAGCGATTGGGCTGTTTTAACCCAGCGATTGGGCTGTTTTAACCCAGCAAATGGGTTGTTTTAACCCAGCGATTGGGCTGTTTTAACCCAGCGAATGGGCTGTTTTGACCCAGCGATTGGGCTGTTTTAACACAGCGATTGGGCTGTTTTAACCCAGCGAATGGTTTTTTTTAACCCAGCGATTGGGCTGTTTTAACCCAGGGAATGGGCTGTTTTAACCCAGTGAATGGGCTGTTTTGACACAGCGATTGGGCTGTTTTGACCCAGCGATTGGGCTGTTTTGACCCAGCGATTGGGCTGTTTTAACCCAGCGAATGGGCTGTTTTGACCCAGCGATTGGGCTGTTTTAACCCAGCGAATGGGTTTTTTTAACCCAGCGATTGGGCTGTTTTGACCCAGCGAATGGTCTGTTTTGACCCAGCGATTGGGCTGTTTTAACCCAGCGAATGGTCTGTTTTAACCCAGCGAATGGTCTGTTTTGACCCAGCGATTGGGCTGTTTTAACCCAGCGAATGGGCTGTTTTGACACAGCGATTGGGCTGTTTTAACCCAGCGATTGGGCTGTTTTAACCCAGCGAATGGGCTGTTTTAACCCAGCGATTGGGCTGTTTTAACCCAGTGAATGGGCTGTTTTGACACAGCGATTGGGCTGTTTTAACCCAGCGATTGGGCTGTTTTAACCCAGCGAATGGGCTGTTTTAACCCAGTGAATGGGCTGTTTTAACCCAGCGAATGGTTTTTTTTAACCCAGCGATTGGGCTGTTTTGACCCAGCGAATGGTCTGTTTTGACCCAGCGATTGGGCTGTTTTAACCCAGCGAATGGGCTGTTTTAACCCAGCGAATGGTCTGTTTTGACCCAGCGAATGGATTGTTTTAACCCAGCGATTGGGCTGTTTTAACCCAGCGAATGGTTTTTTTTAACCCAGCGATTGGGCTGTTTTGACCCAGCGAATGGTCTGTTTTAACCCAGCGATTGGGCTGTTTTAACCCAGCGAATGGTTTTTTTTAACCCAGCGATTGGGCTGTTTTGACCCAGCGAATGGTCTGTTTTGACCCAGCGATTGGGCTGTTTTAACCCAGCGAATGGGCTGTTTTAACCCAGTGAATGGTCTGTTTTAACCCAGCGATTGGGCTGTTTTAACCCAGCGAATGGTTTTTTTTAACCCAGCGATTGGGCTGTTTTGACCCAGCGAATGGTCTGTTTTGACCCAGCGATTGGGCTGTTTTAACCCAGCGAATGGGCTGTTTTAACCCAGCGAATGGTCTGTTTTGACCCAGCGATTGGGCTGTTTTAACCCAGCGAATGGGTTGTTTTAACCCAGCGAATGGTCTGTTTTGACCCAGCGATTGGGCTGTTTTAGCCCAGCGAATGGGCTGTTTTGACACAGCGATTGGGCTGTTTTAACCCAGCGATTGGGCTGTTTTAACCCAGCGATTGGGCTGTTTTAACCCAGCGAATGGGCTGTTTTAACCCAGCGATTGGGCTGTTTTAACCCAGCGATTGGGCTGTTTTAACCCAGCGATTGGGCTGTTTTAACCCAGCGAATGGGCTGTTTTAACCCAGCGATTGGGCTGTTTTAACCCAAATAAAATAATTTTATTTAAAAAATAAAATAACAAAAAAAGTTTTTATTTGTAATTAATAAAAAAAACATGCATAACAACACGACTAAAATGAACACTAAAATATAAAAATAAAAGCTAATTTAAAACATTAACACTAAAACATTTCAGTGTCCAAATCTCTTTTGGGTCACTGCATCCGTTTCTTTTTCCCTACAAATCATATGAGTTCTGCATAAAATCTTTCTCAGCTACAAACTTTAAAAACACGCAGTGGTATCAGCTCAAACATCAGTCTGAAGGAACGCCATAAACGTCATGCCGGGAATGTGAGGAGATGAATCTGTTGTAGAAGAGTTGAATCCATTGATTGAGGAGCATTTCCTCAGGGCTTTTCCTGGCATTAGAGCAACACACGGCCCCTGTGAGTCAGGTGACGGCCACGGGACGGCCCCAGTAATCCTGCCGTAAGAGCGTATAAATCCGGAGCTGTGGGAATGAGCGTGTAATGTGTGGAATGACTGCATTATAGGCATATAACTGCATGTAATCCTTAAAAACACATTGATTCAGTGTGTTTATGGTCAGTAATGAGCCGCGGCATCTGAGGGACACACGGAGAAACTGCAGAAGATATTCCAGACATGAGGAGATCCGCTGTGTTGGCTCTGATCTGCTGTCTGGGATGGATTGAGCTGACGGAGGCTCAGTTTCCTCGCGTCTGCTGCACCGTGGAGGGAATCCGGTCCAAAGAGTGCTGTCCTGCGCTGGGATCAGACCCGGAAAACCTGTGCGGAATTCTGTCCGGCCGGGGAAACTGCAGTGACATTCACGTGGACTCCAAACCCTGGGGAGGACCGTACAGACTGAGGAACGTGGACGACCGGGAGAACTGGCCGACGAAATTTTTCAACCGGACCTGCCGATGCTTTGGTTTGTAAACAACATCATTTTAATTTTCTGTCAACTTGTTTATGGCTGTTTACATACTTCTGTACAACATATATTGTAATATTATGATGTGTATCATAAGTAGAAGAACAATCATTTTATTTAATTATATACACACACACACACACACACACACACACTACCAGTCAAAAGTGTGGAAACATTACTGTTTTTAATGTTTTTGAACAAAGTCTCTTCTGCTCATTAAGGCTGCATTTATTTCATAAAAAACACAGAAAAAACAACAACAATATTGTTAAATATTATTACAATTTAAAATTATGGTTTTCTTTTTAAAATGTAATTTATTCCTGTGATTTTCAGCATCATTACTCCAGTCTTCAGTGTCACATGATCCTTCAGAAGTCATTCTGATATGCTGATTTATTATCAATGTTGGAAACAGTTGTGCTGCTTAATATTATTTTATAACCTGTGATACTTTTTCAGGATTCTTTGATGAATAAAAAGTTAAAAAAATATCAGTATTTATTTAAAATGGAAATCTTTTGTAACAATATACACTACCGTTCAAAAGTTTGGGGTCAGTCATTTTTCTTTTTTCTTTTTTTAAAGAAATTAATACTTTTATTCAGCACGGATGTGTTAAATTGATAAAAAGTGATAGTAAAGATTTATATTTTTAGAAAATATTTATATTTTGAATAAATGCTGTTCTTTTTTACCTTTTATTCATCAAAGAATCCTGAAAAAGTGTCACAGTTGTGCTGCTGAATATTATTTTATAAACTGTTTCCAACATTGATAATAATCATCATATCAGAATGATTTCTGGAGGATCATGTGACACTGAAGACTGGAGTAATGATGCTGAAAATCACAGGAATAAATTATATTTTAAATAGAAAACCATAATTTTAAATTGTAATAATATTTTACAGTATTATTGTTTTTTCTGTGTTTATTATGAAATAAATGCAGCCTTAATGAGCAGAAGAGACTTTGTTCAAAAAGATTAAAAATAGTAATGTTTCCACACTGATAGTGTATACCTGTATATATGATATTGTTATATTTTATATTACATTAAATCGATTGTGTCTCAGTTTGGAGCTCACAGACGTGTAGAGATCAGAACATCTAAAGCTAGCCTCGACTAACCCTTCACTCCGCTTGGATCAGGTAACTTCGCAGGTTATAACTGCGGCGAGTGTAAGTTCGGCTGGACGGGGCTGAACTGTGATCAGCGTAAAGCTCCCATCGTGAGGAAGGACATTCACTCTCTGAGCGCCGACGAGCTGCAGGAGTTCCTGAGCGTTCTGGATCGGGCCAAAACCAGCGTCCACCCGGACTACATGATCGCCACGCAGCACTGGCTCGGCCTGCTGGGGCCCGACGGCATCGAGCCGCAGTTCAGCAACGTCTCCATATACGACCTGTTCGTCTGGCAGCACTACTACTCCGTCCGAGACACGCTACTAGGTGAAGAACTAACTAACCCTAGCTAACCCTGTCCCATAACTGGACCAAACCAGGAACAAATTCAGGTCAAAAACATCACAACATCATTACTGATTTCAGAAGGGAGGTTAGAATTCATGCCTTTTCATTGATGGCCAATGCTTTATCAAGATTTGGGGGAAAATAAAAACTTGAATTTAACCAGTGAAAAGGTATCCCACAATAATAATAATAATAATAATAATAATAATAATAATAATAAAAGAATTTGGGGGAATGAAGTGTATTTGATTGTGCTCTGGAGGTCTGACCTGATTTACTGACCTGATTCCTGCCGGCAGGTCCAGGACGTCCTTTCAAAGCCATCGACTTTTCCCACAAGGGTCCGGCGTTCATCACCTGGCACAGATATCACCTGCTCAGCCTGGAGAGAGAGCTACAGGTCAGACACTCAGTCACCAGGATCTGAGGACCAAACTCATGGAAACCAATAGGGGGCGCTCAAATATAACAACAAACAGCTGGACAGAAAGAGTTATGAATAATTTCATATGGAAACAGCTAATCATCATGATATTTCAGCACAAGTGTAGAGTTTCTGTATGTTAAAAAAATACATATGCTTTTCCATTACCAATTTCAATAATTTAACCAATAATAAAAATGTTTTCCCATTAGTTTTTATTAATTTAACCAATTTTAATACTTTAACAATTTTTTAAGTCATATGAGATTTCAAGAGTTGGAATGACTTACAATCAATTTGATGTTACTCAACACATGGTTGCTCATGGTTAGTCAATACATTAACTAATGTTTAACTAATGAACTTTATTGTAAAGTGTTTCCAAAAATACTATTTCAGTCATTCTACTTCAAAATTACACGTTTAATTCAATGCGTTACTTGCTGATAAATAGTAATTATTAATTAGCAGTTTCTGGGTGGAAATTGTTTCTACACACAGTTTCAGTGAACTTAAAGATACAGCAGCAACTGAACTGAAGATTTTCAGTCAATGTTTGGGCTAGTTTTATTTAATTCAGTTATTGTTTAAAAATCACTATATGGCTGACTTTAAATGAACATAAAAAATATGTTGGAAATGAACATTTATTAATAAGTTTAATGAACAATAAACATGCATTACATTTCTTATTAATAAATGTTCACCTTTTGATTATTACTGTTTCCTCTAGTAATTATGCGTCTGATTTTAATTTCCAACATATTTTGGGTTCATTTTAAGGCCGTCATAAAGTCATTTTTAATCAATAGTTGAGTTTAATAAAACTAACCCCAATCATTTAACCCAATCACTGGGATTGTCCATTTTCAACCCAACTTGTGTTGTTTTAACCCAGCACTGAAAGTACGATCCTCTGCAGTAATGAACAGAATCACGTGTGTTCTTCTTCAGAAACTCACCGGTAACGAGAACTTCGCCGTGCCGTACTGGAAGTTCGCGACGGGCCGGGCGGAGTGTGACGTGTGCACTGACGCTCTGCTGGGAGGACGAGACCCCGCGGACCCGTCCCGCATCAGCCCCGGATCCAGGTTCTCCCGCTGGTCCGTGGTGTGTGACAGGTGAGGACCGGTGAACACCATCAGAGATGAAGAGGTTTCATCGGAGACACTTTCTTTCTGGAGGTTCATATTGTCCTTTTATCAGGAAAAGCAGCTGAAAAGTATTAGAAGATACATTTCTCATCTTATATTATTTCAGCTTTAGTTCAATGACTGAAAATCATTTTCAGTAGTTCTGCTAAACAAACATCTGAAGATGAATTCGATCCAATCAACGATTAATGATTAAAAACGTATGCTTTAACCATCCAGACGATCAACACTGCAGAACATGCATAAATGAACAAATAAATACAAATATAATATCATCCAAAAACAATTCTTTCTGTCAGGATTAGATAAAACCACGGCCCTATTCGCTCATTTTTGACCAAAACATTTAATATTTTGAAATGTTAAAAATCGCAGAATGAGATGACACTGAGCAATATGAACAAAAATCAAGGACATGATGTTAAAGGGGCGTAAAAAATAATCATCACACTTACCTTCTTTTCGGTCAAAAATGACAGACATAGGAAATGAATGGGAAATATGAAAAATACGACAACTCTGAGAATCTTTTGTTGGTACAAACTACAAATCAGAAAAAAAAGGACACGCTAAAACACCAAGAGACACACCCAAACACAGATTTATTAAGCTGTAATAAAACACACCTGCTCATTTTTGTTATTTTTTTACTGAATTTTGATGTTATGCGTGACAGAATGTCCTCTTCTGTGTTCAGCAAAAATGCAAAATTCAAATCAACATTTCAAAAAACATTTCTTTCAGAATGTCTCAGCATAAATCCAAATGCAAAACTTAATAAAAATAAGTATTCGTGTCTAAATACCACTAATAAGCCACTTTATAAAGAGCTCTACAGGAATCTACATGGTATTACACAAGTTTTTTCTTTTTTACTCCCACCAGATGGCACTAATCTACCTTCAAAAAATTTGATTTTATATGCTTTAATTGAAAAATAATTTAAAAATATATTAGAAAAAATTTCACTGGCGAAAAAGTTAATAAAAATTTTATAAATATTGCATAGTATCATAAAATACCCAAAAAATTTGATATAATAATCAAAAAATATTATTGAACAAAACTATATCACATTGGTTTTCCTGAAAAACAAAAAAGTTACTTTTAAAGGCTTCGGTCACTTCTGACCGTAAAGTGTGACTCCTAAATGAAGAGGGCTAAAGCTTTATTTTCCTGAATCTGGATCAGGACAAAACACTTCTGAGTTAATGATCTTCACCATCTTCTTCTTCTTCAGTCTGGATGAATATAATCGTCTGGTGACCCTGTGTAACGGCACTAGCGAGGGATCCCTGCGCAGGGGACTCGTGCGGAGCGCCAATGTGACGTTACCGAGCATGAACGACGTCAGGAGCTGCCTGAACCTGCCGGACTTTGACAGCCCGCCGTACTTCACCAACTCCTCCTTCAGCTTCAGGTGATCGTCTACACATGAACATCCTCTCATGCTTTACTCGCGCTCACACTGATCCCGTAGTTTCCATCTTTCCCTGCAGGAACGCTCTGGAAGGATACGAGCGGCCGGACGGTGAGCTGGACGCTTCGGTGTCGAACCTGCACAACCTGGTGCATCAGTTCCTCAGCGGCACCAGCGCTCTGTCCCACTCCGCCGCCAACGACCCCATCTTCCTGGTAACACACACACACACACACACACACACACACACACACATTCAGAGACGACAACATTCACTCCATCTGAACTCTGACCCCGAGTCTCTTACGGCTGATCAGGTGCTTCACGCATTCACCGATGCCATATTTGAGGAATGGATGAGACGTTCCCGTGAAAACGCCAGCTTTCCAGATGAGATGGCCCCTATCGGACACAACCGGCATTATAACATGGTTCCCTTTTTCCCACCTGTGACCAACGAGGAGATCTACGTCGCATCCGAACAGCTGGGATATTCCTACGCCGTTGAGCTCGAAGGTAACACACATTTTGCTTCTGAAAGAGCCTCTCCTGCTCACAGATCAGAAACACAGAGAATATTATTCCAGTGTAAATCAGCAGTTTTCTGTGTGAATATACAGTGAAGTGTGATTTATTCCTGCGACTCCGGTGTTGTGTGTGTCCAGAGGCGGACAGCGGGCCGGCCGTGTTTGTTCTGGGAGGAACTCTGGGAGGAATCTTCCTCGGGCTTCTGCTGCTGCTCCTGTTCCTCCAGCGGAGGAGACGACGGCAGTTCCAGCCGCTCCTGAGCGCAGAGTTCACCAACACCAAATACACCGAGGAAGCCTGACCACATCATCACGGCTCCGTCCCGAATCCCGGCACACGGAGGAAACGCTCCACGATGATTAAAACACGCAGTAAATCACAAAATGATGAGAGAAGAGGATGATTTTATCTGCTGAATTATATCAGCTGCCATGAAATGAAATAGAAAGATGTTTATATACACTTCAGAAGTGTGGGGTTTGTATTTTTTTAAAGAAATTAATACTTTTATTCATCGAGGACGCATTAAATTGATCAAAAGTGACAGTAAAGACATTTATAATGTTACTAAAGATTCTATTTCAAATAAATGGTGTTCTTTCTATTCATCAAAGAATCCTGAAAAATAAAATGTGTGACGGTTTCCACAAAAATATGATTGTTTTAAAATATGAGCATCAAATCATCATTTCTGAAGGATCATGTGACACTGAAGACTGGAGTAATGATGCTGAAAATCACAGGAATAAATTACACTTTACTATATATTCAGATAGAAAACAGCTGATTTACACTGGAATAATATTTCACAATTTTTACTGTATTTTTGATCAAATAAATGCAGCTTTTGTGAGCAGAAGATACTAAACGACCCCAAACATTTGAACAATAGCAAGAATCATTAATTAAAAGAGAAATGAGAAATTAAACTTTGTGTATCATGTTCTTAATAAAAGTTGAATTGTTTACTGTAAACGTCCCGGTTTGCTTTATTGTGGTAAAGGTCACATTTCTGCCGCTGGTTTCAGAAACAGTTCAGAGAAAAAAGAAAATGCTTCATTTACTCTTTACGGTCGTTCATGAAACTCGTGCTCGAGTCATATGATGCTTTACGTAAAGAACAGATTAAACTGAGCTCTCAGATCTCAGTCATGTGACCGATCACACGGAACTAAAACCGTTCTGCTGAACTTCTGTGTGTTTCATGGAAGAAACAAAACTGAACAGATGAAATTCTCTCTTATTCACCAGTTCAGTCGTATCCGACTCTTGGCGATTTCTCTCCATATGCGAGAACCTGTCCGTGACATCTGTTCCCAACCCTCCCCATTATCCCCATCAGTTTAATTACAAAAGTGAACTATTGATCTGAATTAATGTTAATCGGTCGCTGTGAGGAACACTTCACTGAAACACGCCAGGAAACACGAAGACACTGATCACAACAAACACTCAGTGTTTCAAAAATACTTTAGTTTTGCTTCTGCTAACAAATCTTTACAAACAGCAACAGGGAATATTATTTAAAAACTCTTTCTTTGCTGCACAAAGTTGATGAATTCATGTTTACACACCAAACCTGAACGTGAAAACTGAATCAAAATGTACAAATCATTTGAGCATTTTCACAATAAGATGACTATAAAGCTACAGTTCTTTAACAGTTTTTTGTGTTTTTATTTGTTTGAAATATCTTTATGGTTTTTAGTTAATAATCAACCTTGTTTCCCTGTATTATATTATATATATATATATATATATATATAATAAAAGAGCATTGCACATCTTTATATCAAAGTGCTCACATTACATTCCTAAAAATCTGAGCAGAAAGCAGGAAATTATCCCAGATCAATCACTGTAAAATGTAATTAACTGCTAAAAAAAAAATCACTTTCTTAATCAGTATTTTTTCAGTAAAATATCAAAACAACCTTAAAACAAGATTGATTAAAACTGAGTCGATCGGTAAAACTTTTTTTCAAAAAATTATTTTTTCCTCGTCAACAAACTCTTGACTTCTTTTTAAGGAATAAAAACTAACTATATTTAGTGGATGTGCTTTTAATAAAGAAATTATTTGTCAAATGATGTAAAAAACGCAAACTGAACTCAATCTCAGACAATCCTGCTTTTTATGAAAAGAATCTGATTAAGAAAATGAGCTTTGCAGCACAAGTGTGCATATTAATACCAATAATTCTGAAAGATGAGCAAGAAAAGCACAAAACTGAAGTAACATCACAAAAATAACACCATCATCATAATAATAATAACTGATGTGTCAATATGGACGTTCATAAAGCCGGTTTCCCAAAACACTGATTCAGTTTTACCAACCAGGTCATTCAGGCAGAAAACATACACTTATATTCCCACAAATCTATATTTCGGCATTATTGTTCACAATCATTGGCAGAAACAAGCCAATGACAGAATAAACTCATTCTGAATAAATGTGTAAAAATAAAGCTCTGGCAGCAGGAAACACACTGACATTTATTTATGCATTCCGGATGTTTGGATATTCCTACTGGATCTTTCTGACATATAATGATGAAAGATGATCAGAACAGAACGTCTGATGTTCTCCAGATCAGAGGAGGAATCGAACCGTGTTTTCTGAGCGTGATTCTCGCAGAAACTCCTGACATTAACAATCTGAAATAGAGCAATTTACTGAAACGCTGTCAGAGTCTCTGACGGATCAGTGTTCCTGATCCTGATAATCGGCAGTTAAAGGAACAGTTCTGTCATCATGGATCTGAGCGCTGATGGTGAGGAAATGATGACAGAACTGTAATTAACCCTTTAATCTGCTGTCCAAGAGACCCTTGACATCGTTCATATATCGGATGTGTGACGCTCCCGACCTTCTGAAGATCTTCCGATCAGTCCGGTCAGAAGCCGACACTATCTCCGGCGGTCACTCGCGGCCAGAGCGCTGAAGGACAGCAGCAGCAGCAGGACGTCCGGCCGGACGCTGGGCGACGCGGAAGACTCTTCCTCCCTGTTCTCCGGCTCCTGAACCGGAGCGTCGGTCACGAAGGAGTCCGAGTCCGTGACGCCGCTGCCGGAGCCGGAGCCGCTGCTCTCCTCATCTGACACGGAGACAGAGATCTCAGGATACGCCAGCATTCAAACACGACCTCAGGCTCACAGATTAATATAAACACAATGCAGTCGTCAACATCTGAAGCGGATCAAAAGCTTTCATCAAAGCGGTCCTGATCCCTTCTCCTTCCATGAAGGTTCTTGCTCCACGTCAGATGTTGACGACGGTACATCACGAGAGCAGGGATGAACGAGACTCACTGGAGTCCTGGAAGTAAAGGTCATTCCCGTCGTAGGCGTTCTTCAGCTTGTTGCTCATCACGCGGAGAGCCATGATCTGCTGTCGGATAACAGCGTCCGGTCTGGACGCATCCGGGTCATTCACGGCCGTCTGGACCTCAGGGACGAATCTGTGCAAAACCAACGAGTCATGTTCACATTCATCCCAATTTACATGATCAATGATCCTGGACGGACGGATAATACAGTAATACAGTATTGCATAGAATTAATAGAATATATTGTTTACATTTAATTAATATTCACAGCTGTGATCTCACAATGATAACAGTTTTTAATTTTCAGTATTGTGGAAAGATTCAGCTCTCCAGCTTTTCTGTAAAGTTTGGAATGAGTCATTAAGTTTTCATAAATTATCTTTTTTCACAAGAATAACAATGTTTTTTAGGGTTTAAACTTTTTATTAGCAATGAATTTACTTGACTTTATCTTTGTTCTTCTCACTATTCTAACCCTTGTGCGGTGTTGGTTTGGGAAGTCGCTCTCAGGGTCTTTAGAGTCTCCAGACAGGCAACAAAATGTAATTTTGTAACAAAATAATTGTTTTTTTAAAAAACAAATGTAATTTTACTGTTTATTAAATGTTTTTACTCTGTTTATTTGCTGTTTGACTGAAAGACATCTTTTCACAAGTATTTTCAGTTGGATTTATATCTAAATATTATGAAATCACTATTATGACAATAAAAATGACTTTTTGTCAAAGTTCAGCATTTTTTTTTTGTACTGAAAACAATACGTTGTTCAAAAATGTTGATTCTGAGGATGAATTTTGTCCATTTTCTAAGTCTCATCATAATGTAAAAATATTGAAAAACTGATTTTTTCATTACAATAAATGCTAAACTTTGACAAAGTAATTTTTATTGTTATTATTGTGATTTCATAATATTTAGATATGAATCAACTGAAAATACTTGTGAAAAGAGTCTTTCAGTCAGTCAAACAGCAAATAGTGGAGCTCTGCTGCCATCTGCTGGATAAAGTGATCATTTTTTACTTTTAAAACTGCATTTTCCAAAAGATGGGCAAAAATCTCACACTAAACCATGTCAAATTATCCATGTGATCCCCATGAATGAAAGTCAGAAATGTGGGTCTTTTATAAAGCGAATTTTACATAAAAAGCTGTTTTTGTATAAAAACCTACTCAACAAAATATTTATTTATTTATTTATTTATATGTAAAAGATATGATAAATCCTCCAAAAACTACACAGTTATGAAGTAAAAACCTTAATAAACAGAGTAAAATTACATTTGTTTTTTTTTAAAAACAATTATTTTTTGTTTTCCTGTCTGGAGACCCCAAAGACCCTCAGTGTGACTTTTTCTCTACACTAACATAAAAACAAGATATCGCTAATTATTTTAAAATTATTTTTTATTTTATTTTATTATTTTACTAATGTTAACAACTGTACAAAGTTTCATGTCATTTGGACAAAGAGAACTTTTTATTTTTATTTTAGCAAACGTCATTTGGGGTCTAAAAAGACCCTATAAGGGTCAGCTCAAAAATAGTTATTTCTACCTATTTTTATTAATTATAAAAAAATAAATAAATTTTAAAAAATCAGCACTCTAGATGGTGAAAGGGATCATATAATATTAAAATAATATTTTTGCAAATTTTGGAATGAATACAGTATGTTTCACAGTATAATAAACTCTACAATAAAAATAAAATGTAATATTTAAATATATAAAAGACATATTTTGTAATATTAAACAAAATGTAAAGTAAGTATTTAATAAAAACAGAAGATATAAACGCTGAGAAGATTTACCTGCCCTGCTCCCGTCCGTTCCAGCATCGCTCATCGTCCGCTCCGCCTGTCGACGCCACATCCTCCTCCTGACACACCGACACAGGAAGTGACGACCAGAACTTCCTGAACTGCTTCAGCTTCTCCTTCATGTCCGTCACCTGATGATGACCATTACATAATTCACAGACACAAGAATCTTGGACTGGAGCAATCTAGTCAAAATCACTGTAATTCTCTCATAATATCCACTGCAGCATCAGCTCTTTTCTCTCAGTGTCTGAAACGCTTCCATCGAAGATTCGGTCTCTCTAAACCCCGCCTCTCTGAGAGCTGCTCTGCTCTGATTGGTCAGAAACCAAACACTCATTATCATATCTGAATCTCAGCTCTTGATTCACAGCGATGCGAACAGTAACAGTTTTACCGTATTAATCTCAGCAGAGTCTTCTCGACATGAACAACATGAACCAAGCTCTTCAGATACGACTGCAGTGATTGAGGGCGGGGCAAAGAGACGCTGATCAGCCAATGAACACCAGAGGCTGGCATTATGCAGATGTGAAGAATCAATGCAGCATGAAGCGCCGCGTCTCTCCTCCTCCAGCAGAGGGAGCAGCTGCTGCAGATCGTGTGTTTCTGCTCTGGATGAATGTTTGGCGAACAGTTTGTCAGGCTGCAATCAGCAAAGCACAAAATACGCCTTTAAATAAACACAATCTAAACAAATCTAACCTCGTCATGTTTATGTTGTGCGGTCAGTGCTGAAAGTGATAATTATGCTCACGCATGTATAATGATTTGAGCTTGAGGAAATAAAAACACGGCCAACGACCTTCATTCTGTTCCATGAAAAAAATAACACTATTTTAAGTCACTGGCATTTCAGAAAGCCTGTCCTTAACCTCAACAGAGAGACATTTTAAAACATAAATCAAAGCTATTTATGCCTCTAAATGCAATATATAAATATACATATAATATAAAACTAGATAAAAGTTAATCTTACACAAGTATAGTTTTAAACATCAAATGTTTTTTGATGTGATTTTTTGACGTTTAGTTCATAATTATAGATTTTGAAGTTTAATTAATTGTAGTAAAACCTATTTTAAATGAGTAAAGTTTAAAAAAAGCTATTAATTCTACTCACCAAAAATGTAATGTGCATCAGTTAACACACGATTTTCCCTCTCAAAAAAATGTAATAATTAAAATAATTTATATATAACAATTATTTATGAATAAACAAACACAAAAATTATAAATATTTTAGTTTGCTTCATAGTGAAAGCTATTTAAATGTTTGGTTACCATTTGAAACGATGTAAACACACCCCCGAAAATGTATATAAATATAATAATATATGAAACATCTCAAATAATATTTAGTTTGATCCCCAAATTTGGATGATCAACAATTTTCCGAAGGTTAAAAACCTTGTTTCACTGACTATTCATTGAAAAATAATTTAATTTAAGAGTTTCCGGCCCTATTTTGTGCACTTATTTGTGAAAGCTGTCCGTAAGTCATTTGAAACATTAAAACAGTTTAAGGACTGAGGTAAAGCAGATGCAATCCTGACTAAATGATAAACGCACACGAGCGCGGCCGGCCGTTCTCAGAGGACGTGTCGAGTTTCTCTCAGATCTGGATTTGAGCTTCGCTGATACAATCAATTCATTTCCAGCTCTAACGAGTTACGCTGAGCTGAAGAGATCATGTGACCAATGCAGAAATACACAGAGATTCAATCTGAGTCAGACAGAGTTCATTCACGTCGCTGCGGACGGATAAAGTCTTAAATAAAAACATTAAAATAGTTCAACTCCATTTAAAATAGATGTCTATTTGCGCGAGTTCTGCTATCGGCTCAATCATGGAATGAACGAGGAGGATTTTAATGCACTTTTCACTCATTGTGATCATAACAGTCCATATATATATATAATAAATCGATTTAATTGTTTATTTATTTGATTACATATTGAATGTTCACAATACAATCATTATGATTAAAACTTCATAAATAATTCACAATAATTTCAAACTGCTTTTTATCTAATCATAAAGTTCCCCAAGTAAACAATAATCCCAATATATTGACTTTTAAAGTCGTTTTTTGTCTATTCAATAAATCACTCGTCTGCCACAATAATAATTTTTCTCAGCAAATACTGGTTTATGAGATTAATTATGATCAGTTCTATTGATAAATGGGGATATCACGCTATTATGGATTACAGCCCTATATCTGATGCCTTCTCATGTGTGCAGGAGCATCTGGAGCCGAAGAGCCGGTCAATCATTAATGGTCTGGAAGCCATTAGCAGACGCACTGGAGGAATCAGACATCAGCGGAGTAAACTGCACCTCCCCGGAGACACACACACACACACACACCGATATCTGCACCTGAATTCAGCATGAACAAAGCTTGCACACATCTGAGGCGTGAGCTAAACTGACTCGTAGATCAATATAAAAATGTGCATTTGAAGTGTAAATAAATATATGTTTTAGGGTAAATATGAATAAATGAGATATTATGCTAAATGCATCATAAAAAGGACATGACATTATATGTACGAAGGGTCTGAAATAAAGAGTGTGTACACTGAGGAGCAGAGCAGAGCTCAGATCGAGTGTGTGGGCAGGAGGATAAATATTGAGCAACTCTTACACTGTGTTGCATGACTCTCCACACAATCCTCTGGCAAGCATTAAAACAGGGAGAGAGAAATGAAGGCATTCATACACAACGGGTCCAAAAGTCGGAAAACACATCGATTATTGTTTGTTTATTTAGACGGGAAAGTGTTGAAGACGTTAAGAGTCTGATCAACTTACTAGATGAACGGATAAAAAAGTACTTTTATTCAGTGAGGATGCATTAAATTGTGAAATATTATTAGTGTAAAATAGCTGTTTTCTATGTGAATAATAAATGACGGTCTCTAAGTGACACCAAAACTTGTGAACAGAATGAGATATTTTGATCAAACTTAGCACACCTGTGTAAGAGCTCAAAGGATGCAGCGACTGGCCACTTGGTGGCGCTATAACTGGGAAACAAACATGAAAACGGCTATAACTGCAAAACTACTTCAGTCAGACTGACTTGAAAACTGGCATGGGGCGTCTCTGTCTGTCACGATTGTCTGTGAGGACACTGACGCATCTCAAAAGACAAGTTTAACGGAGGCTGATCAGAACTAAAGTAGCTGGGCCTGTTTGATCACGGCTCTGGAGGCCTGTGAGAAATTCAGAAGAAATCGGCCTTCGTGTTTTTCACATGCGTAAAGGATTTTATATCACACGATTTTCACACACACCCACGACATTTGAACTTTGCCTCTAGGACCGCCGCTGTACACCGGATCGTTCTTAAATATTGGAGATTATTTCAAAAACCAACTTTGGTGAACTAGTCCTAGTTTTTAGTTCAACCTCGATAACTGTTAAAAAGCTTTAAAAACTATATATTTCCTATGATAAATCGCCTGTATTTGCTGTAAATGGTCTTTTCCATCTATGATCGAGATGGTTACAGGCTTGCTGATTAAAACATTATATCTTTTTACGCATGAGCTTAAAGGCTTTAAAGCGACTGAACCCGATAACTGCTGCTCGCAGCTATATTTTATATCCAGTGATCAAAGCTGAATTTTCAGCATCATTACGCCAGTCTTCAGTGTCACATGATCCTTCAGAAATCATTCTGATATGATGATTTGATGCTCAAGAAACATTTATGATTATTATCAATGTTGAAAACATTTCTGTGGAAACCGTCATACACTTTATTTTTCAGGATTCTTTGAAAGTTCAGCATTTATTTGAAATAGAATCTTTTCTAACAGTATAAATGTCTTTACTGTCACTTTTGATTAATTTAATGCATCCTTGATGAATAAAAGTATTAATTTCTTTAAAAAGAAGTATGATGTCTATGTAGGCAGCAGGTTTGGAACGAAGCCCGTTCATCCCGCAGGTGCTTCAGTGTGATCCGGTGTGTTTCTCTCTTACCAGGCGGTCCAGTCGACTGCCGGCCGAGGCGGTGGGAAGCTCCTCAGGGCTGTAGGGGCTGAAGCGGCCGCTGAACGTGTCAGGGACGCCGCGGGCGGACCGGCTCATTCCTGAAGGCTTCGGCTGGCCACAACCTTGGAAAACCTGCAATTACATGGAGAGGACGTGATCTAGGAGTCTGTCTGCATACGGCTGAACGGAGAAAGACAAACACTGACCAGCGCAATTCTCACTCCACAATAAAATGACGAATGATAACAAAATGGTCACGTCCAAGTTAGCTGGATCTATCATGCCTAAAGTTAGATTCATTCTTGACCACATGTTATTTCATGGCTCTAAATCAGAGCCGCAAAACCATTGAGGGGAACATCAGGAACAGAATTCACTATGGTTGACTGATATGGCACTATACTCCAACAATAATCACAACATACAATACCACATTTATTAAACTAGATTAGAGAAGAGAAAAAATGCAATGAAGAAAAAAAAAGGCATAAGTGAAAGTATTTTAGCATCCGAAAAATTGCACACATCACCTTTAACTATTCCACGAAACCGAAATCCCATGCGGGCGCTGGATAACGCCATCTCCTGCCAGTTAACCGTACTTTGCCATTTTTTCTTCTCCAGAAACTGTGATTAGTGGCGGAGTCAGAACGCACAGAGATGCTTTAGTGCCTGAACAGTGAACTACAAATTTCTGACCATCCGCAACTATGTTGTTAAAAATAAGACTGGAAGCAGGATGACAGGGTTCGGGTTTTGGACCTGTGTGCAGTGAAGCCCACAGATGGCTAAATTCTAGGCTTGCTTGTTCGAGACATGATGACTATGAACGGCGGGTGGAGGACAGACCTGATAGGAGAGCTGCATGCTGTTCTCCTGCATGTTCATGATGGCTTCGGATATCTTCACATCGATGGGCTCCATGACAGACTCGATGTTGAACGGTCCCTCTAGTCGTTCCGTCACCAGCAACATGGCATCTGTCAAAACAGACGGAGAGAGTCTGTGTTATTTAATAGTGTCTGACAGAGACCTGTGGAAAACAGAAGCACTGCCTTGGGTTAATGCAGATAACAATTAAAAAAAAAATAAAAAAATGCAGAATTGGTCCCTAAAATACGCTCTATTTTCTTTTTAGACAAAATATAATTAACTATTTTGATGTTTTTACTCAACCATGAAGATATTTTTCAAATTCCAAGTTAATTAAAGTAAGCCGATTGTGTTCAGTGGATGGATGCATATAATGCCTCTAATATTTTCACAGGCCGTCCTAATGTCAGCTGACATGGGTGTGGCAACAGATCTGTCCACAAATATGATGGAGGAAAACATTTTTGTCATGTCAACATCTATTTTCCCAGGCGTGGACTGCATGTCTGAAGACCCAAATGCCGCAGAAACCACCAAACATGGTGTGGAGAGGCGCAGCAGCTGGGCAGCAGAGCGCTGGCATCACACTGCTTTAATAACACACTGGCCAGACAATACGGCTCCACTGGGATGCAGTAAACAGCAATTGGACAGAAAACCATTAGGAATTTCCTTATCACCTTTGCAGAAACTTTCACTTAAGCCTGAAGAATGTTTCCATGGTTTCCAAATGGATAAAAAAAAAAGTGTCAAGAAAATGTTCAAGAAAATGTTACATCATAGAAATAATCTAGATGGATATACCATGTGAAGTCTGTACTTCCCCAGCAGAGAACGAATGAAGACTTGTCTCTTGTCTTGTTTTTTCTGTGATGTCTTAATAGTCTTGTTTTTTTATGGAATCTATCCCGGAATGGGCTCTGGAATAGTATATTAACATTTCATTGTAGCCGAGCGGCTCTGCTTTTACTGTGGCAGTCATGAATGAGGAACGCAGTATCAAGCAGTGGTGGCCACGCCAGAGTCCTTCATGGCCGCCACGCCAGAGTCCTCGGCCTTCATGGCCGCCACGCCAGAGTCCTCGGCCTTCATGGCCGCCACGCCAGAGTCCTCGGCCTTCATGGCCGCCACGCCAGAGTCCTTCATGGCCGCCACGCCAGAGTCCTTCATGGCCGCCACGCCAGAGTCCTCGGCCTTCATGGCCGCCACGCCAGAGTCCTCGGCCTTCATGGCCGCCACGCCAGAGTCCTTCATGGCCGCCACGCCAGAGTCCTTCATGGCCGCCACGCCAGAGTCCTTCATGGCCGCCACGCCAGAGTCCTTCATGGCCGCCACGCCAGAGTCCTTCATGGCCGCCACGCCAGAGTCCTCGGCCTTCATGGCCGCCACGCCAGAGTCCTTCATGGCCGCCACGCCAGAGTCCTCAGCCTTCAAGGCCGCCACGCCAGAGTCCTACATGGCCGCCACGCCACAGTCCTTCATGGCCGCCACACCAGAGTCCTCGGCCTTCATGGCCGCCACGCCAGAGTCCTTCATGGCCGCCACGCCACAGTCCTTCATGGCCGCCACGCCAGAGTCCTCGGCCTTCATGGCCGCCACGCCAGAGTCCTCGGCCTTCATGGCCGCCACGCCAGAGTCCTCGGCCTTCATGGCCGCCACGCCAGAGTCCTTCATGGCCGCCACGCCAGAGTCCTTCATGGCCGCCACGCCAGAGTCCTTCATGGCCGCCACGCCAGAGTCCTTCATGGCCGCCACGCCAGAGTCCTTCATGGCCGCCACGCCAGAGTCCTCGGCCTTCATGGCCGCCACGCCAGAGTCCTTCATGGCCGCCACGCCAGAGTCCTCAGCCTTCATGGCCGCCACGCCAGAGTCCTTCATGGCCGCCACGCCACAGTCCTTCATGGCCGCCACACCAGAGTCCTCGGCCTTCATGGCCGCCACGCCAGAGTCCTCGGCCTTCATGGCCGCCACGGCAGAGTCCTCAGCCTTCATGGCCGCCACGCCAGAGTCCTTCATGGCCGCCACGCCAGAGTCCTCGGCCTTCATGGCCGCCACGCCAGAGTCCTTCATGGCCGCCACGCCAGAGTCCTTCATGGCCGCCACACCAGAGTCCTTCATGGCCGCCACGCCAGAGTCCTCGGCCTTCATGGCCGCCACGCCAGAGTCCTCGGCCTTCATGGCCGCCACGCCAGAGTCCTTCATGGCCGCCACGCCAGAGTCCTTCATGGCCGCCACGCCAGAGTCCTCGGCCTTCATGGCCGCCACGCCAGAGTCCTTCATGGCCGCCACGCCAGAGTCCTTCATGGCCGCCACGCCAGAGTCCTCGGCCTTCATGGCCGCCACGCCAGAGTCCTTCATGGCCGCCACACCAGAGTCCTCGGCCTTCATGGCCGCCACGGCAGAGTCCTCAGCCTTCATGGCCGCCACGCCAGAGTCCTTCATGGCCGCCACGCCAGAGTCCTTCATGGCCGCCACGCCAGAGTCCTTCATGGCCGCCACGCCAGAGTCCTCGGCCTTCATGGCCGCCACGCCAGAGTCCTTCATGGCCGCCACGGCAGAGTCCTCGGCCTTCATGGCCGCCACGCCAGAGTCCTTCATGGCCGCCACACCAGAGTCCTCGGCCTTCATGGCCGCCACGCCAGAGTCCTTCATGGCCGCCACGGCAGAGTCCTTCATGGCCGCCACGCCAGAGTCCTCGGCCTTCATGGCCGCCACGCCAGAGTCCTTCATGGCCGCCACACCAGAGTCCTCGGCCTTCATGGCCGCCACACCAGAGTCCTTCATGGCCGCCACGCCAGAGTCCTCGGCCTTCATGGCCGCCACGCCAGAGTCCTTCATGGCCGCCACACCAGAGTCCTTCATGGCCGCCACGCCAGAGTCCTTCATGGCCGCCACACCAGAGTCCTCGGCCTTCATGGCCGCCACGCCAGAGTCCTCGGCCTTCATGGCCGCCACGCCAGAGTCCTTCATGGCCGCCACGCCAGAGTCCTCGGCCTTCATGGCCGCCACGCCAGAGTCCTTCATGGCCGCCACACCAGAGTCCTCGGCCTTCATGGCCGCCACGGCAGAGTCCTCAGCCTTCATGGCCGCCACGCCAGAGTCCTTCATGGCCGCCACGCCAGAGTCCTTCATGGCCGCCACGCCAGAGTCCTTCATGGCCGCCACGCCAGAGTCCTCGGCCTTCATGGCCGCCACGCCAGAGTCCTTCATGGCCGCCACGGCAGAGTCCTCGGCCTTCATGGCCGCCACGCCAGAGTCCTTCATGGCCGCCACGGCAGAGTCCTCAGCCTTCATGGCCGCCACGCCAGAGTCCTCGGCCTTCATGGCCGCCACGCCAGAGTCCTTCATGGCCGCCACGGCAGAGTCCTCAGCCTTCATGGCCGCCACGCCAGAGTCCTTCATGGCCGCCACGCCAGAGTCCTTCATGGCCGCCACGGCAGAGTCCTCAGCCTTCATGACCGCCACACCAGAGTCCTTCATGGCCGCCACGCCAGAGTCCTCGGCCTTCATGGCCGCCACGCCAGAGTCCTCGGCCTTCATGGCCGCCACACCAGAGTCCTTCATGGCCGCCACGGCAGAGTCCTCAGCCTTCATGGCCGCCACGCCAGAGTCCTTCATGGCCGCCACGCCAGAGTCCTTCATGGCCGCCACGGCAGAGTCCTCAGCCTTCATGGCCGCCACGCCAGAGTCCTTCATGGCCGCCACGCCAGAGTCCTTCATGGCCGCCACGGCAGAGTCCTCAGCCTTCATGACCGCCACACCAGAGTCCTTCATGGCCGCCACGCCAGAGTCCTCGGCCTTCATGGCCGCCACGCCAGAGTCCTTCATGGCCGCCACGGCAGAGTCCTCAGCCTTCATGACCGCCACACCAGAGTCCTTCATGGCCGCCACGCCAGAGTCCTCGGCCTTCATGGCCGCCACGCCAGAGTCCTTCATGGCCGCCACGCCAGAGTCCTTCATGGCCGCCACGCCAGAGTCCTTCATGGCCGCCACGCCAGAGTCCTCGGCCTTCATGGCCGCCACGCCAGAGTCCTTCATGGCCGCCACGCCAGAGTCCTTCATGGCCGCCACGCCAGAGTCCTCGGCCTTCATGGCCGCCACGCCAGAGTCCTTCATGGCCGCCACACCAGAGTCCTTCATGGCCGCCACGGCAGAGTCCTCAGCCTTCATGGCCGCCACGCCAGAGTCCTTCATGGCCGCCACGCCAGAGTCCTCGGCCTTCATGGCCGCCACGCCAGAGTCCTTCATGGCCGCCACGCCAGAGTCCTCGGCCTTCATGGCCGCCACGCCAGAGTCCTCTTCATGGCCGCCACGGCAGAGTCCTCGGCCTTCATGGCCGCCACGCCAGAGTCCTTCATGGCCGCCACGCCAGAGTCCTTCATGGCCGCCACGCCAGAGTCCTTCATGGCCGCCACGCCAGAGTCCTTCATGGCCGCCACGCCAGAGTCCTTCATGGCCGCCACGCCAGAGTCCTTCATGGCCGCCACGGCAGAGTCCTCGGCCTTCATGGCCGCCACGCCAGAGTCCTCGGCCTTCATGGCCGCCACGCCAGAGTCCTTCATGGCCGCCACGCCAGAGTCCTTCATGGCCGCCACGCCAGAGTCCTTCATGGCCGCCACGCCAGAGTCCTTCATGGCCGCCACGCCAGAGTCCTTCATGGCCGCCACGCCAGAGTCCTTCATGGCCGCCACGCCAGAGTCCTCGGCCTTCATGGCCGCCACGCCAGAGTCCTTCATGGCCGCCACACCAGAGTCCTTCATGGCCGCCACGGCAGAGTCCTCAGCCTTCATGGCCGCCACGGCAGAGTCCTCAGCCTTCATGGCCGCCACGCCAGAGTCCTTCATGGCCGCCACGCCAGAGTCCTTCATGGCCGCCACGCCAGAGTCCTTCATGGCCGCCACGCCAGAGTCCTTCATGGCCGCCACGCCAGAGTCCTCGGCCTTCATGGCCGCCACGCCAGAGTCCTTCATGGCCGCCACGGCAGAGTCCTCAGCCTTCATGGCCGCCACGCCAGAGTCCTTCATGGCCGCCACGGCAGAGTCCTCAGCCTTCATGGCCGCCACGCCAGAGTCCTCGGCCTTCATGGCCGCCACGGCAGAGTCCTCAGCCTTCATGGCCGCCACGCCAGAGTCCTTCATGGCCGCCACGCCAGAGTCCTTCATGGCCGCCACGGCAGAGTCCTCAGCCTTCATGACCGCCACACCAGAGTCCTTCATGGCCGCCACGCCAGAGTCCTCGGCCTTCATGGCCGCCACGCCAGAGTCCTCGGCCTTCATGGCCGCCACACCAGAGTCCTTCATGGCCGCCACGGCAGAGTCCTCAGCCTTCATGGCCGCCACGCCAGAGTCCTTCATGGCCGCCACGCCAGAGTCCTTCATGGCCGCCACGGCAGAGTCCTCAGCCTTCATGGCCGCCACGCCAGAGTCCTTCATGGCCGCCACGCCAGAGTCCTTCATGGCCGCCACGCCAGAGTCCTTCATGGCCGCCACGGCAGAGTCCTCAGCCTTCATGACCGCCACACCAGAGTCCTTCATGGCCGCCACGCCAGAGTCCTCGGCCTTCATGGCCGCCACGCCAGAGTCCTTCATGGCCGCCACGCCAGAGTCCTTCATGGCCGCCACGCCAGAGTCCTTCATGGCCGCCACGCCAGAGTCCTCGGCCTTCATGGCCGCCACGCCAGAGTCCTTCATGGCCGCCACGCCAGAGTCCTTCATGGCCGCCACGCCAGAGTCCTCGGCCTTCATGGCCGCCACGCCAGAGTCCTTCATGGCCGCCACACCAGAGTCCTTCATGGCCGCCACGCCAGAGTCCTCGGCCTTCATGGCCGCCACGCCAGAGTCCTCGGCCTTCATGGCCGCCACGCCAGAGTCCTTCATGGCCGCCACGCCAGAGTCCTTCATGGCCGCCACGCCAGAGTCCTCGGCTGCTTGACAGCTGAATTGAACCCTGTTTGCATTGTTGAATCATTATTTTCCTGCTGATCACTGTAAAGCTGCTTTGAAACCACGTGTATCTCACTCCTGTGTTTAATTTACCTCCTCACTCCCTGTGTGAATTATCTTTGTTGGCGTTTTTGAATAAATTTTATGGATCCTCGCCTCTCCTCTTCCCTGCCCCTACGGAACAGGAATACATCTCGTATGATACCTTTTTGTTTAACAAAATGCATACATTATTTTTTTTAGAATGCATAACAGATGTAATGAATTTTTGATTTTTCCGTTTTGTAGAAACAAAGCTGCTTTTATTCTTTAATTCTAAGATTAAAAACATACCAAAATAGCCTAAATTGAGTTGTGTCTATGAAAAGAGAAACTGGCAACCCTGCCTGAGAACAGCAGCACCACAACAGCATGAATATATTCCTGCACACAGAAAATGACTGCAATATTTATATGACACGATGTTATGTTGGTACTGAAGCAGGAGCCCAGCATTATCCCGGAGCGCAGCTGTGAGCTATTAAGCGTTTCCGGCCATATCCTCCAGCAGCTCTCTCAATACTTGTTAGTATTTGTTTAACCCCGTCTGTGAGATCAGGCTCAAAACAGACAGCTGTGACCGAATCCGCAGGCGAAATCACGGGTCATGAATGTCGCAGAGGAAACATGCTTTTATCACCCAAAACACTTCAGATCACCCAAACACTGTGTTTAAGAGATATAAAAAGAATCAAACTATTACCCTGAGCAACAAGTGCACTAGTGTTTAAACAGAACTCTTCAAAAGTGTTTCCGAAAGAGTCTCTTCTGATCACCAAAGCTGCATGTACTTGATCAAAACATGGTGGAATAATATTACAATGTAAAAGAGCTGTTTTCTATGTGAATATATAGCAAACTGTAATTTATTTATTCCTCTCTTTTAAAAGCAGATAAGTCTATTTGTTTTGCTGTTCTAACTATGCATGATTATATATTCACATTGTATTAACTGCATTTACCATTGTTTTCCTGCTGCTCGGGTCATTACCCACCAGTCGAGAAACATTTACTAAATAATGAAATGATACACCAGAGACTGGCTATAAAGTATTTTCTGAAGAAGGTTAGTTTGAGAATGTCATTAATCTTCAGATAAACTCTCGGATCGTTCTGTCTGTCCTGTAATAAAGCAGGACAATCTCTTATTCATGAGCAGCTCTTCTCAGGCACAGGAAATGTTCAGGCTTGAATTTTCATGAATTGTGAAGTTGTGGCTAGATCCTGTTACCTAATGAAACAAATCATGCGATTAAAAAGAAATGAGCAAATAAAATCAATAAGGATCTGTTTACACTTTGGTAACAAAGGACTGCAGAAAGGGCAAGAGTAATTTGCGTGTTTGCCAAACACCTACAAGGATAAATAGGAATATGAATTACAAGAAAAAGATGAACATGATACAAAAGTTTAGCAAAATCCTGTGCAAATTTTATTTCGGTTTTAATGACTTCACTATTAGGGCTTTTACCATATCTGATTCTCTCGAATCATCTGTGATAAACTGCTGAGAATAATCGGTGTTGAATTTAAACTCAGCGTATCACTCGAGTTCTGTGAATGGAAGCTCAAGATCTATTTCTGTCCTTCACTCGCTCTCCTCTCTCTGCGTTTGTGTGCTGAGATTTCCCCCAAGGACAAAAAGACTGAAACAAATGAGCTAACAGATGACAAGAGTACAGAGCTTGGACAGCAGCTCCGATCATTCGGTTATAGAAGAGCTCTATCAATAATTCCACTGGATATGACTCCATGTCCTGAAGGGTTACACCAGGACTTCAACCGGACTTCCCCTTCCAGCCAAGTCATTTCAACACAGACCGCTCTATGGAAGCGATGTTAAAAACGTCCCACAATGCCCGTGTCAGCCAAACCGAAGCGCTGCCCAAAATCTGCCTGGAATACCCGGAAAGAAACATTCCTCGCAGGAGCTCCACAGCAGCTGTTATATGCTAAAGTAAAAGCTATTTACCAATTCAAACCTCACACTCTTAAAAACGATAAAGTGATTTTTCACAGCGATGCCATGGAGGAATCTCTCTGTGTTCCCCAAACAACATTTAACCATTCTTAAGAACTTTTTCACATTCACATTTTTGTGGCTCTATGGATGTTAAAGGATAAGGTTAAAGGATGCTTTAAGTGTGGCACAAACTGTAGCACATTTATGGGGTTAAAAGTTTAGCTCAAAAATTAATATTCTGTCATTATTTATTCAGCCTCATGTTGCTCCAAACTCGTACCACTGTTATTTTTTCAGAATCATCATGTTTTTCTTTATCCATATAACCTCAACCGCACAAAACAAAATCAATCAAGATCACTACAGAAAATGTGTTACTAAAGCCATTATTGCATATGTAGGAGTTTCACTTTCAGACACTTAATTTGTGAGAGGAGGATAGTTAACCCTCTGCTGCTCTACGATCACTTCTGATGTACTTCCTCTGAACGATATGACACTTGGTGACACTTCTGTGGCACTTGTTATGTGAACAGACGCACACAAAACATGGACATGATTCGAAAAGGTTAAATGGTTCTAAAAAAACAGTTACACTCAAAAACACAAAAACACAGACGTTTTGGGGGTTCCGTCTACAAATCAGCCGTGATGCTGGAGAAGAGTTCACAGCAATGATGGGGTTAATTGAAAAATAATTTTCAATTAAAAAAATAGAAAATGTATGGATTAATTAATCAAACTGTATTGTAAAAAATTAAGGGGAAAAAAAATGGATCATAATTACTAGGGCTGGGACAATACATTGATTCTCGATACAATGATTCTGAATCTGGATTTGCGTTAAAAACGACCCAATCACTGTGTTAAAATGACCCAATCGCTGGGTTAAAATGACCCAATCACTGTGTTAAAATGACCAAATCCCTGTGTTAAAACATCCCAATAATCCTTGTGTTAAAACGACCCAACCGCTGGGTTAAAAGGACCCAATCACTGGGCTAAAAACGACCCAATCACTGTGTTAAAACGATCCAACCGCTGGGTTAAAACATTCCAATAATCGCAGTGTTAAAAATGACCCAATCACTGCGTTAAAACGACCCAATCGCTGGGCTAAAACGACCCAATCACTGTGTTAAAATGACCAAATCCCTGTGTTAAAACATCCCAATAATCCCTATGTTAAAACGACCCAATCGCTGGGTTAAAAGGACCCAATCACTGTGTTAAAACATCCCAATAATCCATGTGTTAAAACGACCCAACCGTTGGGTTAAAAAGACCCAATCACTGGGCTAAAAACGACCCAATCGCTGGTTTAAAACATTCCAATAATCGCTGCGTTAAAACGACCCAATCACTGTGTTAAAATGACCCAATCGCTGGACTAAAATGACCCAATCACTGTGTTAAAACATCCCAATTATCCATGTGTTAAAACGACCCAACCGTTGGGTTAAAAAGACCCAATCACTGGGCTAAAAACGACCCAATCGCTGGTTTAAAACATTCCAATAATCGCTGCGTTAAAACGACCCAATCAATGTGTTAAAACGACCCAATCGCTGGACTAAAATGACCCAATCACTGCGTTAAAATGACCATATCCCTGTTAAAACAACCCAACCGATGGGTTAAAACGACCCAATCACTGTGTTAAAACGACCCAATCGCTGGACTAAAATGACCCAATCACTGCGTTAAAATGACCATATCCCGGTGTTAAAACATCCCAATAATCGCTGCATTAAAATGACCCAAACGCTGGGCTAAAACGACCCAATCACTGCGTTAAAATGACCAAATCCCTGTGTTAAAACATCCCAATAATCCCTGTGTTAAAAACAACCCAATCGCTGGGTTAAAACATTCCAATAATCCCTGTGTTAAAAACAACCCAATCGCTGGGTTAAAACATTCCAATAATCCCTGTGTTAAAATGACCCAATCGCTGGGTTCATAACACAACTGAAAATCATGATTATAACATTATCTCCAATCCAAAACCTCAAATTGCCAGAGCGTGATTGATCTTTTCTAATTCGTTCAAATATTGGTGTCCAGGATGCGGGGACATGACCTCTGTAATTCCTGCAGCTTCAGGTGTGTTTCAGCTCTTACCGATGTACCTGCTCCACTCCGGGTCCAGATCGGCCTGGTCAGCCGCACAGCCCTTCATCACGTCCAGACAGTATGCGCTGCAGGGCTTCAGCGTGGACAGACCTCGACACTGAGAGCAGTACAGCATCCGGGTGAAGCTGCCGACACACGCCGGGCTCATGCTGACCTGAGACACCAGACATCAGACAATAATCATGAGACGCGTTTCTCAATTCAGACTTCTGAAACCAACATTATGAGGCAGCAAAGACATAAACACACCGTTCAAGAGAACTGAAGGGAGACACAAACACCACTACAGGTTAAACGATTGGAGTAATTATGATGTTTTAATGTTTCTGAAAGAGTCTCTTCTGCTCACTAAAGCTGCATTTATCTGATCACTAACACAGTAAAACTGTGAAATATTATTCCAGTGTAAATCAGCTGTTTTCTATGTGAATATATAGTAAAGTGTAATTTATTCCTGTGATTTTCAGCATCATTACTCCACTCTTCAGTGTCACATGATCCTAACTGTGTTCTAACCTCATGCATGTGACCTTCTCTTGTCTCAGGTTGGTTCCCCTCATGAATCACATGCACAGGACAGTAAGCAGCACAACATGTTCTCGAGCAGCAGCTCACCTCAGACACCCTGTTGGCCACGTCCCGTCCGACCGCGAGGCCCTGGACAAACGTGCGCGCTGCGATGAACGCTCGTGTAACCTGAGACTTCAGCTTCTTGGGAACGTCTCCGAAGGGCTTAAGCTGCTCCATGTACTTGCTGATGCATTCCAGATAGTCTTCAGTGATGAGATACTGGGAGTTCAGCAGCTGGAACATGCGCTCCAGGAGACGCGTCCAGAAGTCGTTCAGCATCTCCTCCAGATTGACGTTCCCGCCGGTGTAATATCGCTTCAGCTCCGAGAAAAGGCCCTGGAAGACCTCGACGTTCTGCAGGTAGGGCTTTCCGTAAGTGCGCAAGAACATCTCGTTCAGAGAGCGCTCCGTGTTCTCCAGCAGCTCCAGGAAGAAGTCTGTCAAAGCAACAAATAGGTTTTTGAGGAAAGCAGTCCAGGATTTTTCTCCATATAGTGGACTTCACTGGGGTTCAACGGGTTGAAGGTCCAAATGTCAGTTTCAGTGCAGCTTCAAAGAGCTCTACATGATCCCAGACGAGGAATAAGAGTCTCATCTAGAGAAACCATCGGACATTTTCTAAAAAAATAAACATTATACACTTTTTAACCACAAATGCTCGTCTTGCACTGCTCTGTGATGCTCCACGCATGACGTGATCATGTTGGAAAGATCACGCGTGACATAGGAGGAACCTTCAACCCGTTGAACCCCAGTGTATGCAGAAGTCCACTATATGCAGAAAAATCCTGGAACGTTTTCCTCAAAAACCTTAATTTCTTTTCGACTGAAGAAGAAAGACATGAACATCTTGGATGACATGGAGGAGAGTGAATTATCAGGACATTTTCATTCTGAAGTGAACTAATCCTTTAAATCATCCTTTGTCCTTTCAAACTGCAGCCGATGATAACTGGACAGTTCGATAAGGCATACAATATCGGTTTGTGCAATGACAGATTCAAGTTTGTACCTATTTTCCACACAGAATTATGGCTGATATCCACTGATGAATACAAAGCAACAAGAACACGTCATAAAAAGATGGATTTCTCAAATAAACAAACACAGGCTAGCTGAACCAAAGCTCTTATAAACAAGTCGACTCAAAGTACAGCCACTGTGTTTTTATCAGATCATTATGAGACAAACTGTTTCCAGACAAAAGATGATTTTGTGAAAACACACGATTCGAGTCGTTCTTCAATGGCATTTAGGGACTCATTTGTTACGTCCGGAGGTATTTTTGCTTGTTTTCTCTCATTTAAGCAGAATAATGTGAGGAATAATACTGCTGGAAGTGTATCTAGCACTAATAATCCTCGTGCACTCAGTAGTCAAGCATCTTCGTCCAGACAGAGATTCACATGATCAGTACAGCCTAAATGTTTCTAAGCTTTCTCCAAAACTTAAATATCAAGAATAAATATCACGGCGCCCCTAGTGGTTGAATTTGACACCACGTTATAACAGGTATCCGTTTCTCTCCTGTCACTGATGTACGCCGTCTACAATCATAATCTTCATGATAATATTCATATGCAGATTGGGGCACTGAAAAATTTCCACCATCCAATCAGTGAAGGTTACAGAACAAATCGTACCATCAAACCTTTTATGTCCGCTCACAAACGCGTTCCTCAGCTCCTCGCTGGTGTCCTCCATCAGCTTCTCAAAGTCACGAGAGCTCCTGCGGCTGAAGATCTCCTCCATCTCTGTGTTACAGCAGGACCTCTGAGGAGCGCAAACACGCAGATTCACTCCTGCAGACCAGAGACACTTCAGAGTCACTGACGGCCAAAGAAATTAATGATTTATTCATCAAGCACGCATTAAACTGATCAGAAGTGACAGTAAAGACATTTATAGTGTTACTAAAGATTCTATTTCAAATAAATACTGATGAATTTCTATTCATTAAAGAATCCTGAAAAATAAAATCTATGACAGACAAAAATATAAACGGTTTTCAACACTGATAATAATAATGAATGTTTCTTGAGCATCAAATCATCATTTCAGAATGATTTCTGAAGGATCATGTGACACTGAAGACTGGAGTAATGATGCTGAAAATTCAGCTTTGATCACAGGAATAAATTACACTTTATATATATATTCACATAAAAAACAGATGATTTAATATTTCAGTATTTTTACTGTATTTTCAATCAAATAAATGCAGCTTTGGTGAGCAGAAGACTCTTTGATCAGTCATTTCCATATTTTTGTTGTGTTTTGGATTTGCATATTTAGAAATGATGACTATAGTGATCATTCAACACTTCAAATGAATTTTAAAGGAATAGTTCACCGAAACAATTACCATTTTTGTTCATCATATTCACCGCCGTGTCATGAAAATCCTTTATTATTATTTATTTTCTGTGAGGAGGAGGAATGTCTGATCAACAAAAGTGGATGATTTATACTGCCAAGATTAAAAAAAAAAAAAAAAAATTATAAAGCTAAAATAAAACTAAAAAAAGAAAAATGTAAAAATAAAATAGAATAAAACAAAACTAAAATCAAATAAAAATGCAAAAATTAAATTAAATTAAAATCAATATCATAATGACTTAAATTTAGATTTTTTTAGTTTATTTTTTTCATTGAAATTGACTGCATATCATTTTCTGTTCTACAGGAAATAAAACATTTGAAACAACATGAGCACGAGTAAATAATGAGGATTGAGTGAATTATTCCTTTAAAGTCAACCTAGAAACTCAATCTTCTTACTAAAACTAAAGCGTATTTTCACTCGTCTGTCTGTGCATCCCGTTTTTGACCTTCGTTTCCATTTCTGGCCAATCAGGGAGAAGGGCTTGTTTTCTCGTCTCCAAGGCCTCTTAGCTTTCCGTGTCTATTTAAGGCTCAAAATAATAAAAACGTGATGTCTGCCATAAAGCAGAAATGGCATTAAACCACCTCAGGCTGTGTTTTATCTGCATGAAGATACGTGACAGCATATGTTTGTCTGTTGGCTCAGCGTTGACTGTAACACACTGTCAGACAGGACCTCTCTGATGAAGGACTCTCCTGTCAGTGATTCGTCAGACTGCACACTTCTGACCTCAAACCTCTTACCCGTCAACAGCAATCCAATCTCTGATCATGAAGTCAAGGAGGTCACAGAATCATGTCAGCAGTGTTATTCAGTCTTCGGCTTGACCTCTGAGAGTCACAGCACACATTCACCCTGCGTTCAGAGCTGGAACACTTCTGAGCGTCTGTGAGAGTCACGGACGCCTCGTCACGCGGTTTAAATACACGTGTCAGAGCAACTTCAGATTGTGCAGCTCCAGTTGGATCAACGCCACAATTGTGAAGCTTATAGACGTGCAAAACTTTCACATATTGTCTTATTATCCTTACAGTGTAACATTACAAGCACAAGTTGTCATCGCTGCCTAACGCGCTCATTACGTCTGCTTCACTCAACACATGACGTGATTGATCTCAGCTAATCCAAATTAGGCAATTTGCAAAATATACTGCAATATTATGAAGAATATTCAATGTCTCGTGCACACGGCCGACATCACTAAGGCTCTGTGAAATACGTTTATTTTGTCCAAAATTCCATTTTAATGGTTTAATTAACATTTTACAATCAAAAAACATTTGAATTCATAAAATTTATCAATTTAATCATTTATGACCATTTTTACAATAATAGGCACTATGAAATGTTTTATGATTTAATGCAAATGTATTTATCAAAGACGGTGGTAATCACGGCATAAAACTTTTAAAATGGAATTGAATGAAAATTTAATAAATCCTTTTTTTTTGGCAAATAACGTGTCCTGCGACAGGTTTACTGTGAAAATTAAAACTTGGAAGAGAAATCGTGAGAGATTCCTAAAATAAAATAAGGTTCGACTGTAACTGACATTAAATGTGTAATACAGTAAATTCATGTTTATGCCTGGATTGATTCTGCAATTCCGTCTGCGTCACAGAAATCACAGGATCTTTCATTACACACTCCTTACACACTGCTTACACACTCTTTACACTGATCACACACATTTACACTCTTACACACTCTTGAACACTCCTTACATTCTCCTTGCACACTCAGTGTAAACTCTTACACTCTTACACGCTCAATACACGCTCTCCTCACACTTGATATAAACTCTTACACACTCTTTACACACTCTTTGCACACTCTTTGCACACTCTTTGCACACTCTCCTTACACACTCAATATAAACTCTTACACATTCATTAAACTCCTTACACCGATTACACACATTTACACTCTTACACACTCTTTACACGCTCCTTACACACTCAATATAATATAAATTACTCGCTCCTTACACACTCATTCTCGCTCAGACAGACACTCTTTACACACTCTTTGCACACTCTTTGCACACTCTTTGCACACTCTTTGCACACTCTTTGCACACTCTTTGCACACTCTTTGCACACTCTCCTTACACACTCAATATAAACTCTTACACATTCATTAAACTCCTTACACCGATTACACACATTTACACTCTTACACACTCTTTACACACTCTTTACACACTCTTTACACACTCTTTACACACTCTTTGCACACTCTTTGCACACTCTTTGCACACTCTTTGCACACTCTCCTTACACACTCAATATAAACTCTTACACATTCATTAAACTCCTTACACCGATTACACACATTTACACTCTTACACACTCTTTACACACTCTTTACACACTCTTTACACACTCTTTACACACTCTTTACACACTCTTTACACACTCTTTACACACTCTTTACACACTCTTTACACACTCTTTGCACTCTTTGCACACTCTCCTTACACACTCAATATAAACTCTTACACATTCATTAAACTCCTTACACCGATTACACACATTTACACTCTTACACACTCTTTACACACTCTTTACACACTCTTTACACACTCTTTACACACTCTTTACACACTCTTTACACACTCTTTGCACTCTTTGCACACTCTCCTTACACACTCAATATAAACTCTTACACATTCATTAAACTCCTTACACCGATTACACACATTTACACTCTTACACACTCTTTACACACTCCTTACACACTCAATATAATATAAATTACTCGCTCCTTACACACTCATTCTCGCTCAGACAGACACTCTTTGCACACTCTTTACACACTCTTTGCACACTCTTTGCACACTCTTTGCACACTCTTTGCACACTCTTTGCACACTCTTTACACACTCTTTACACACTCTTTACACACTCTTTACACACTCTTTGCACACTCTTTGCACACTCTTTGCACTCTTTGCACACTCTCCTTACACACTCAATATAAACTCTTACACATTCATTAAACTCCTTACACCGATTACACACATTTACACTCTTACACACTCTTTACACGCTCCTTACACACTCAATATAATATAAATTACTCGCTCCTTACACACTCATTCTCGCTCAGACAGACACTCTTTACACACTCTTTACACACTCTTTACACACTCTTTACACACTCTTTACACACTCTTTACACACTCTTTACACACTCTTTACACACTCTTTACACACTCTCCTTACACACTCAATATAAACTCTTACACATTCATTAAACTCCTTACACCGATTACACACATTTACACTCTTACACACTCTTTACACACTCTTTACACACTCTTTACACACTCTTTGCACACTCTTTACACACTCTTTACACACTCTTTACACACTCTTTACACACTCTTTGCACACTCTTTACACACTCTTTACACACTCTTTACACACTCTTTACACACTCTTTGCACACTCTTTACACACTCTTTACACACTCTTTACACACTCTTTACACACTCTCCTTACACACTCAATATAAACTCTTACACATTCATTAAACTCCTTACACCGATTACACACATTTACACTCTTACACACTCTTTACACACTCTTTACACACTCTTTACACACTCTTTGCACACTCTTTACACACTCTTTACACACTCTTTGCACACTCTTTACACACTCTTTACACACTCTTTACACACTCTTTACACACTCTCCTTACACACTCAATATAAACTCTTACACATTCATTAAACTCCTTACACCGATTACACACATTTACACTCTTACACACTCTTTGCACACTCTTTGCACACTCTTTACACACTCTTTACACACTCTTTACACACTCTTTACACACTCTTTACACACTCTTTACACACTCTTTGCACTCTTTGCACACTCTCCTTACACACTCAATATAAACTCTTACACATTCATTAAACTCCTTACACCGATTACACACATTTACACTCTTACACACTCTTTACACACTCCTTACACACTCAATATAATATAAATTACTCGCTCCTTACACACTCATTCTCGCTCAGACAGACACTCTTTGCACACTCTTTGCACACTCTTTACACACTCTTTACACACTCTTTGCACACTCTTTGCACACTCTTTGCACACTCTTTGCACACTCTTTGCACACTCCTGGTCTGTCGCCCATTTCTTATCCTTGCAAACTCGCAAACCACACAATAATGTTAAAGCGGAGGTGAAGGTTTTGGTTTTACCAGGAGACAACCTTGAGATTATTATTTTTAAAACAAACCAACAATTAAAGGCATGAGTCATGAATAAAGGCCTTGCTCATATCCTAAACGCTGGTGTTACGAGTGTGCCACGGCATGAAAGTCTGCAATATATGCAAAATAATGACATTATTCCCTTTAGATCTCATTGATTCAAGCAAGATTGCTGAAGCTAAACTCGAACTCAAAGCAAATCTTACCAGCAGTTTACAGGGTCAAAAATGTGTTATAGAGAGAGAAAATTTAAATTATTACAAGTTAGCAATCATTGGTCCATCTCTAGTGATTGGATTTATGTTTCTCAGTATTTCAGTTACTTGTAGTTGCTCAAATAAAGCTGAAATGCAGCATTAACAAACACTTTTTGTGTTTGTGAACAGAGAAGGCTTCAAAATCTCTACTTTCAAAACATGTTTTTGTGTGGCATCGTCCGTCCCTCAGTATTGGTTTATCATTCTAAAACAACAAGAGTTAAACATCATAGAGTTGTCAATTCTCATTATTACCAATAGGTTTCAAACTATAAACAAAGCAGATGCCAAACTCTCAAGAGTTGATATGATATCTTTTGCAGTTCAGAGACTTTAACAGCATCTACATGAGCTACTAACGAGCTACAGATCACTAACATGCCAATATGCCACACTGTACGGGGTAAGTTGTCACAAACGATTGGGCTTTTCAGTTTAATGTAAACAAAATAATTCATGAAAAAGCAATGTTTTTCAGACATGTAAATCACTCACACAGCTTTCATTGTGACACTGTGGTTTTATTGTATTCACTTAAATATGATACTGTAAACTTAGCCTGGAGGACAGAATTAATATTATATGAATCAAAATTAAAACTGTTTGTGTATGCCCCTGTCTCCCCTATTTAATCACAATGTTTACTAAACTTGTACCTGATGTTTCCTCGGTGGGAACACTGTCAGGAATGAAACCCAGAGCAGTGAACGCGTCTTTCACCTGACTGCAGTTCAGCGCGCTCAGATCCGCTGCGACCGGCACGCGCAGAACCAAGAGCGCGCACAGAGCGGCGAACATCACGAGCTCCGGTGAAATTTGTTGCTTTATTCCGCGGTAGATCCTCGTAATGGAGTGGATCAATGAAGAAACTCGCGCCGAATCCTCCAGACACTCTATATGGGAGTAAAAACAGCAGAAACCATCGCGCGTGGCAGAGGCGCAGTGATGCGCGTGAACCTGCAGCTGTCAGTCAGATCTCCTCAGAGCTGGAACTTCACTTCAGAGTTTCTCCCGACTGTTTGCCGGTTGTGACTGGAAGAAAAAGCGATTTTACCGCGGACAACGTGCGTGATACGTCATCAGAACGTCCCGAACGTGCTCCTTTTTACATTATTGCAGTGCAAAGGAAGGAACAACTGCTTATCCACGATTTGCATGGAAAATCATGAGGAAATATTTAAATAAAGCGATTTGCGAATTGAATTGGGTCTGAACCCCTTGATCTCTTTCTGCTTGTTCACCATGCTCGTCTTTTTGAGCTTCTGGACAAATAACAGAAACGTTCTATCAAAGTTATGAACACACATTATTTCAGTAACATTAATAGAATGTTCATCTGGTCTTTAATAATGTTCTCAAAACGTTTGCACAAAAACACTATTCATAAGGTTAAATGTGAATAATTGATTCTTGAGATAAGGGAAAAAACATGTTTTACAAGTTAGTTTTTTATTATTTAATAATACATTACTTTTAAACTAATGTATTTGTAGATAAAGGTTTCAGCTAATGAATCATGTAAGGGAACAGGTTCTTCTGAAAACATACATTTATTCACTGATGGAGTTGACAGAAATTGACAAATACTGACGGAGTTGACAAATACTAACGGAGTTGACAAATACTAACGGAGTTGACAAATACTGACAGAGTTGACAGATACTGACGGAGTTGACAAATACTGACAGAGTTGACAAATACTGACAGAGTTGACAGATACTGACGGAGTTGACAAATACTGACAGAGTTGACAGATACTGACGGAGTTGACAAATACTGACGGAGTTGACAAATACTGATGGAGTTGACAAATACTAACAGAGCTGACAAATACTGACAGAGTTGACAAATACTGACAGAGTTGACAAATACTGACAGAGCTGAAAAATACTGACAGAGTTGACAGATACTGATGGAGTTGACAAATACTGACAGAGTTGACAAATACTGACAGAGTTGACAAATACTGACAGAGCTGAAAAATACTGACAGAGTTGACAGATACTGACGGAGTTGACAAATACTGACAGAGTTGACAGATACTGACGGAGTTGACAAATACTGACGGAGTTGACAAATACTAACGGAGTTGACAAATACTAACAGAGTTGACAAATACTGACGGAGTTGACAAATACTGACGGAGTTGACAAATACTAACGGAGTTGACAAATACTAACAGAGCTGACAAATACTGACAGAGTTGACAAATACTGATGGAGTTGACAAATACTGACAGAGTTGACAAATACTGACAGAGTTGACAAATACTGATGGAGTTGACAAATACTGACGGAGTTGACAAATACTGACAGAGTTGACAAATACTGACAGAGCTGAAAAATACTGACAGAGTTGACAGATACTGACGGAGTTGACAAATACTGACAGAGTTGACAAATACTAACGGAGTTGACAAATACTAACAGAGCTGACAAATACTGACAGAGTTGACAAATACTGACAGAGTTGACAGATACTGACGGAGTTGACAAATACTGACAGAGTTGACAGATACTGACGGAGTTGACAAATACTGACGGAGTTGACAAATACTAACGGAGTTGACAAATACTAACAGAGTTGACAAATACTGACGGAGTTGACAAATACTGACGGAGTTGACAAATACTAACGGAGTTGACAAATACTAACAGAGCTGACAAATACTGACAGAGTTGACAAATACTGATGGAGTTGACAAATACTGACAGAGTTGACAAATACTGACGGAGTTGACAAATACTAACGGAGTTGACAAATACTAACAGAGCTGACAAATACTGACAGAGTTGACAAATACTGATGGAGTTGACAAATACTGACAGAGTTGACAAATACTGATGGAGTTGACAAATACTGACAGAGTTGACAAATACTGATGGAGTTGACAAATACTGACAGAGTTGACAAATACTGACAGAGCTGAAAAATACTGACAGAGTTGACAGATACTGACGGAGTTGACAAATACTGACAGAGTTGACAGATACTGACGGAGTTGACAAATACTGACGGAGTTGACAAATACTAACGGAGTTGACAAATACTAACAGAGCTGACAAATACTGACAGAGTTGACAAATACTGACAGAGTTGACAAATACTGACAGAGCTGAAAAATACTGACAGAGTTGACAGATACTGACGGAGTTGACAAATACTGACAGAGTTGACAGATACTGACGGAGTTGACAAATACTGACGGAGTTGACAAATACTAACGGAGTTGACAAATACTAACAGAGTTGACAAATACTGATGGAGTTGACAAATACTGACAGAGTTGACAGATACTGACGGAGTTGACAAATACTGACGGAGTTGACAAATACTAACGGAGTTGACAAATACTAACAGAGCTGACAAATACTGACAGAGTTGACAAATACTGATGGAGTTGACAGATACTGACGGAGTTGACAAATACTGACGGAGTTGACAAATACTGACAGAGTTGACAGATACTGACGGAGTTGACAAATACTGACGGAGTTGACAAATACTGACGGAGTTGACAAACACTGACGGAGTTGACAGATAAATTGACAAACACTGACGGAGTTGACAAATACTAACAGAGCTGACAAATACTGACAGAGTTGACAAATACTGATGGAGTTGACAGATACTGACGGAGTT
Organism: Chanodichthys erythropterus; assembly: GCF_024489055.1. NCBI lineage: Eukaryota > Metazoa > Chordata > Actinopteri > Cypriniformes > Xenocyprididae > Chanodichthys > Chanodichthys erythropterus. The sequence goes on along the minus strand of NC_090234.1, from coordinate 11,630,201 downwards.
GACAAATACTGACGGAGTTGACAAATACTGACAGAGTTGACAGATACTGACGGAGTTGACAAATACATCAGAGCTGAAAAATACTGACAGAGCTGAAAAATACTGACAGAGCTGAAAAATACTGACAGAGTTGACAAATACTGACGGAGTTGACAAACACTGACGGAGTTGACAGATAAATTGACAAACACTGACGGAGTTGACGGATAAATTGACAAATGTGACCCGTCACGGAAACCAGGGACACAAATCGGCAGCACAACTCTCGAGCAAAATGAGAAAGAAGCGTTTTTTTTTTTCAAAATTGGTGACTTTCATTTGTTATTGCCCCCACCCTCCAAGGGAAGCGTGGCTACTTATTATGCAGCGCTCTGGCCGGCTCTAGCTGATATCAGAATTCAATAAAGAACCGTGGCCGTTACACCGAAAATTTTGAAGTACTTCTTTGACAAGCCGGATGCTTATGAACAAGCGCTCACTGATTCTGATTCTGATAATAAGACATTACCTCTCTGGAGTCGGGTAACGCGCCGGCGCATTTTGCAGGATTTTTTTCACATTGCAGCAAAACAGACTTAAAATACTCCGTCAGTTTTTGTCATAGAGACGTAAGTAATATATCAATTGAAACTATAGAATATCTTCTTTTATTTGTGTACACTCAGAGTAAAAACACAATGTTGTGCTTTTTGTAAAATAAAGAAAACTAACATGATGCGTGATCTCTCATCTCCCTCTGAACGAAGTCCAATCTGATAGTTCTCAGAAAATGAACTGTAACTTAGTGAATATTAATCACAAAAAATTAGACTTATGTCTAAAAAAACGTTGAAATGTCAGGTTTTAAATCGTGTAAGTCAAATCGAAAACAAACCTTTGTTTATGTAATCTGTATGAAAAGAGACACATGTCAGAAGTCTGCGATTCAGCTCATTATCCGCTAATGCGGCCACGCCCACGGAGCCAGCGCTATTCAGATGCAAATTCAGTCAATACATGCATTCATCGTCTCAATCGTGTATTTATTGTCTTGAAAAGTGTTTTGAATAGCCGTAGTTAGGGACCTCTGGCCTCTGTTAGTTCGGTTAGTTCCTGGATTGCCTATTCTTCTTTAGCAGGCATTTGTGGACTAAAGGTGTACAGAGCGCTCTCCGGCTGAAAGTATGAATTGAAAACACAGAATCCAGCACTCATAGTGATGACAATAAATATTGAATAATTACTCCTCTGTATAGAAAATTGACATAAACATATGAGAATCCATCAATATTTCTCCAAATGTGCATGCTTTTAAGCTAAAAGCCTACATGAAATGCCATAGAGGTAACATTGTTCAGACACTTTGCATCACAGAAAAACAATAGGCTATATTTTAAAGTATATTATATCGTTATTTTAAATTGTAATAATATTTCTTATTACCTGACTGAAAGGCCTCATTATTATGCAAGTCATTTCAGGTCATTATTATGTGATTCTTTTGTCTTCTCATGTGAGAAAATTTCATTTCATGATTATAGTGACCAAAATGATCACGGTTATCACAGAATCCTGTTCAAAAAGTCAATTCATCAAGTTTTATGTGGAAAACCAGCAAATAACAAATAAAATTAGCATCAATATGTACTTTTTCTTTACATAAACATTAAAATAATAACATTAAAAATGATGGGCAGATTTTAAAGGAGTGTCTTGCAACATGTTATCTCTACACCGCTTTCCAAATTATTGTGCAAGTGACATATCAGTAAGATTTCAGTAGAATAAACATTCAGATTTTAATTTTTCTAAGAAAATGTTTGTTCGTTTATTTATCCATGTGTTTTTAGATAACTGGTATCAATCTCAGACAAAATAATTTGTCAGGTCTATGGAAACCCTACTTAGAGGTTGTTCCACATTATTAAGCAAGTCACAGTTCTCATGCAATATGGGGAGGAAGAAAGATCTTTCTGAAGATGAAAAGCATGAAATGGTGCTCTAAATCACTCACAAATCTTATGATAATTCAATAATCTCCATTCAGTTTCACACAATATTAGTTGTTTTCATGCCTTTTGCACAACATTGCACCATTTCATGCTCTTCATCTTCAGAAAGATCTTTCTTCCTCCCATATTTCATGAGAACTGTGACTTGCTTAATAATGTGGAACAACCTCTAAGTAGGGTTTCCATAGATCTGACAAATTATTTTGTCTGAGATTGATACCAGTTATCTAAAAAGACATGGATAAACAAACAAACAAACATTTTCTTAGAAAAACTAAAATTTAAATGTTTATTCTACTGAAATCTTACTGATATGTCACTTGCATAATAATTTGGAATGCAGTGTAAATCATTTTCAGGCATTTTTCTAAAAGTCAAAAAAGATAAATTACTGACATTTACAATGGACATTATCCTTTATTATTAATAGTATGCAGCCCATGCAGCTTTACAGGGGGTATGGCTTATGTAAATGAGATGTAAATGAGCCCTGTTGTCACTCCCAGCAGGTGAAAACAGGTGAGAACTGTAGAAACTTGAGGCGTTTTTCTCCCTATAGAGCTTTCTTGAATGACTACCTTCAAATGGCCACAACTTCTCCAAACATTATCAGATTTCCATGTGTCACACATCGTTGGAAAGCTTGGAGACTACACTTTCAGAATCTGTGAATAACTCAAAATGCCCCAGAACCGACTTGTGTCCCTACTTTCCGTGACTGGTCACAAATACTGACAGAGTTGACAAAGGTCCAGCTGGGGCCAAATATACAGTAAATAGAAAAATAAAACAACATTAGAAGAATTCCCCATATGCAAAAATACATGAAATCACATTATAAGCACTTGTCAACCATAAGATCTGACGGAGTTGATGTCTGACGAAGTTCACAAAACTGAGTATTTTTCCACCTTAACCACATGTTGTACAGTCGAGCACTGCCTAATAAACATAAAAAATGCCAAAAATGCCCACCAGGATGACATGTTAAAGCTGTGACCGCAGAGACTTCAACATTCTTTGTATAAAATATTAAAAATATATAAAAACTTCCAGGACTGTGTCCTACTGTGAGATCCACAATGAGCAGGAAAGAGTAAGTAATTACCCGCCTGATTTATTCAGAATGATAGAAAAATCATGACAGAGTTGATGCAAAGTGAGGACACTCTGACAGGCATTCATTTATGAACAATACCTTTTCTATTGTTTGATGTATTAGAGATCTCTGCTTTTCAATTTAAATGTATATTTTAGAATTTGTTGCATTGTTTGGAAAATTTTTAAGTATTTTTATTTCGATTAATTTATTTTTTACAGAAAGAGGGTTTTGTGTGTAGGACATGTTTTATCCCTTATCTCAAGAATCAGTTTAATGTTCGTAAAAACTGTTAACTGTACAAACTATATTAATACAGTTTAGGCCCTGAACATGCACAGTCCTCTAAACAAGAGCATTCAAGATTCAAGTTGAACAGTTTGAATGGATATCGGCTGATGTCACATGACCTCAACAATGCTATTGTATAAATCTATCTTTCTCTTTCCCCGTCACTTCCGGTTGTTTTCTACATGTCCAGCTGTAGAGACGCTGGTTTCACGCCAACACGCCTTTCGACTGGTTAATAACGAGTTCACGGGGAAAGAGCGGATCTGTCAATGAAGAAAACCATCATGAAGGATGCATTCATACGAGGCTTGGGAACTATTTCCGCTGGACACAGTCTGGGAGAAAGCCAGACGCTTGTGATCAACCACTTGTATTCATGATAAAATTCTAACTGTATTCTTGCACCGCTCTTTTAACAAAACTTCTTTTGTTTCTCTCACTGAAAACCTGTCCCAGTCAAATCCTCAGTGTGAAGGACCTATAATGACCTCCATACTTCCACATGCCGGAGGACGTTATGAAACGCCTCCATTGTAGTCTTGAGTTTTCTTCACAGTATTCCTCATTTAAATAATTCATGCGCAGAACAAAGGGGCGGGGCCTGGTTGAGTTAGTTAGTAGTGTGTTGAAACTGGCAGTTATGGTAAGGGGCGGGACATTTCCCAAACACCAATCATAACACACTGCTCCAGCCGACCAATCAGAGCACAGAAGGAGGGGCTTCATAGAGACAGGAAGTAAACAGAGCGTTACTGGCAGACTGGGAAGAGAGGAGCTGCAGCAATGGAGAATATGAGGAGAATAATCAACCTGTTCTAGTAGAGCACAAAAACAACATCAAGACTTTGAACGAGGGCATATTAAGTCCAGGAAGGCAAGTTTAAACTGTACGCTTATGAGTTCGTTTGAGGCTGTTAATATAAAGCATGCCTCATGTTTAGGAGAACCGTGTCCTCCACTATTTTCAGATGCATTAGCAGTTCAACATCAAAGTCTGTCAATAGAAACGGTATTTTTGGAGCAAATACGTGTTGCACCGTTACACCCCTAAAAACACACACATTTTATTACCATAACAGCACATTTTCAAAAGCAATCCGGCTGTCACAACACATTTGAGAGTGTGTAGAGCTGGATATGAAAGGGTTAAAAATAACTACTAGTCCAAACAGAAATACTGAAAGGGCTGTTTTAATCCACTGCACATTTATTCATGTTTTCGCTAGTCAGATTTTCAACATCCCAAGCGTGAGATACTGAATGTCAGTGTACTCAATGGTTAATCCATCATTAGAAGGCTAATATCATGACAAAAGGCCTCGTGAAGGACTGCTTCTCCACAATGTCTGTGTTAAATGTCTTTTTCAGCAGTCACAGTGGCAAATAATAAACACAAAACTAAAGTTTGACAAGAGAAACTTTGACAGTCTTTTCTTATTCAGACATATGGAACATTACAACAAATATTTTCCTGTAAAGATGCTTTGAAACACTGAGAAAAGTGCTTCACAAATGCAAAAAATCCCTACTTCTCTTTATCAAGTCAACATAATGACTGATCCATCCACATATGAATCATGAACAAACACACAACTCAAGATATCAGGCTGACAGCTGTCCGTCATTATCACACACTCCTCTATCATGTTTTAATAAGCTGAAGCTTCATTAAGAGACTATCAGGTGCATGAGCTCATGATTAAGATGCTTTAAACATATTGAAATGTTGATATTATTAAAACTAACACACAAAACATCTCTGAATCCATTAAATCCACTGACTTACTGGCGTTTGTGCTGCTGCTTTCCCTCCAAAATGATGTCACTTCCTGGAAGACCATGATTGGTTTCATTTATTTAAAAAAAAAAAAGGAACAAGAAACTTTAAACTTCTTGCAAATTAAAATAGTTCCAAGAATTTTTTCCCCCATAATAATTAGCAAAAAATAATTAAACCGCTGATGTTATTGTGGTTAAATAAAACAAATGTGATTTACTCAGTACAAAATACTCCAGATACACAAGACTGAAATCATTGAGATTTTTGATGTTTCTGAAAGAGTCTCTTCTGCTCACTAAAGCTGCATTTATTTGATCAAAAATACAGTAAAAATTGTGAAATATTATTCCAGTGTAAATCAGCTGTTTTCTATGTGAATATATAGTAAAGTGTAATTTATTCCTGTGATTTTCAGCATCATTACTCCAGTCTTCAGTGTCACATGATCCTTCAGAAATCATTCTGATATGATGATTTGATGCTCAAGAAACATTTATGATTATTATCAGTTAATATTTTTGAAGAAACCGTCATACATTTTATTTTTCAGGACTCTTTGATGAAGAGGAAGTTCAAAACAACAGCATTTATTTGATTAACTCTTTAGTCTTGCTGTGGCTAATTTCAGCTAATGTATCAATTCTAAATATTTCCACACTTTTTGCACAAAGATCATTATTTTTAAACATGTTCAAAACTGATTTACCTTTGCTTGGTAAAAAAAAAAAAAAAAAAAAAAAACCTTTATTCATAATGAACAAACATTTTCACACAATGAAGTGAATTATGATGAAATTGTTTACCTCTTAGTCTAAAAATGTGTAAATGTATTATAAAAATGACTAAGGCTAAATCAATTAATGAAAAAGACAATTTATATAGACTTTATTTAAAAAGTTAACTCAACGAGTCAAAACAGAAAAGCACACATTACAGAAAACGCCTGAACAATCAACACGTTAAGAATTTTATTTTATTTTTACTTCATATGCAGGTGTTTCTGCTGAAGCGACAGACTCAGGAGTTTAAACACAAAAGCATGTATTTTCAAAGTCAATCAAAGCTCTGAAATACTGTTCATGAGATTTTATACAACAGCGCCATCTAGTGCTCACAATAAGACCTGCAGGTTTGACAAAATACACTAAACAATGCTGGGTTAAAAACAACCCACGTTGGGTTGAAAATGGACAAACCCAGTGATTGGGGCAAGTTTTATTTAACTCCACTATTGTTTATGGTTTAAAAATGGCTTTTTCTTGCTTAAAATGACCCCAAAATATGTTGGAAATTAAAAGTCACACATAATTACTAGTGCCAACAATAATAACCAAAAGATGAACATTAATAAACTATTTGATAAAGGTTAAATTATGTGTTAAACTTGTTAATTTCCAACATACTTTAGGTTCATTTTAAGCAAGAAAGTGTCATTTTTAAACAAGTTGAGTTAAATAAAACTTGCCCCCAAACATTTAACCCAACCACTGGGTTTGTCCATTTTCAATCTAACTTGGGTTATTTTAACCCAGCATTTGTTTTTTTTTTTAAAGAGTGAACCTATATAACACTGCTATTACAGCATTTTCAGGAAAAAAATGCCAACTAAGTTACAGAAATTTTCCAGCAACCTTATGGGTTTGAATACATTTCAGTACAATCAAAACACTCGGATGAGTTTAACCCTTAAGGCTCATCGTTTCTGCCACTGAATAAAGCAAAAAAGCAACTGAAACTTTTTCACAATTCTGACTTCACCCACTCAGGATGGAAAAAAAAAAATTGTGATATTCAAGTCACAATTATCTTTTAAATTCATTTTATTCTGTGGCAGAAACAAGCTCTCATACAGGCATTAGATGCATAAATTAGTTCATAATTTCCAAACCCCATCACTGGAGTACACAACCTAAAAGTCACTCATCTCTAAAACAAGTCCTGCTTTATTAATCACAGGCTAATCTAGACCAGTATTCAGAGAAAAACAAAAAAACAGGTTAAGTTGAAACACAAGCACAGACACACGTGTACATTCAACACTTTTATTGAGATGATCAGACTCCAGCAACAGAAGACAAGCACACGGGAGCAGCCGAAGGATTCCCGCGCTCTCCACAGGCCGGGACAAGTGCAATACTTCCAGCGCAGAGCATTGCGGCCGATCCCGACCTGTGAAGAAAGGGATGCTGGGGGATCTGACGGCGGGAAGCGGAGACTCCTCACTGCTATGATCAGTTTTGCATGGATTTGCACAGCAACGACAGGAACGCTGACTGCAAACCAGCAAAACTAACCAGCACAGACAGACAGACAGGCAGCGTGAGGTCCGGCTCGGCCCGCGGCGCTCGCGTCTAGAAGTACTTGAAGTGCTCACACTGCAGTAGATGAGAGATCCAGAACTACCTGCACTATAAGCACTTTAATACTGCTGGAACCGGAGGGAGGGACAGCGAGAGACGCAAGCAGACGCTGAAGCCAGAAGCGCAGGGAAAGACGGGGAAGCAGGCCACCATCAGTTTTGCATAGATTTGCACAACTCAATATTTCTTGTAGTGCAACTACGCAAAACTAGCAGAGAACTGCATGAAACGGAAGGAACGGGAGCAGCCAGTGGGAACAGCAGGGATTGCAGCCCCTTATGCCAGAAGGGGCACTTAGGGCAGTAGGTGCTAGTCTACTTCACTATCTGCACTAAATGCACCTTAGCATAAGCAGTAGTCGCCGCCGCCGCCGCTCGCGTGCGATCATGTGACCGCAGAGCTTGAAGTGCCTCCACTGCAGTAGATTGAACAGAACTACCTGCACTGTAAGCACTTTGACTCTGCGCTGACACGCCGTCGGACAGATCCACGGACGCCGTCCCGAAGGTCAGGATCTTCTGAAACGAGCGGGAAAAGGTACATTATTAGACTGGTTTCATTCAGTTTTGTGTTGAGAAAGATCCTCACACTGCTTAAGTTCAAAAACTAATAAAATGGCACATAAATAACATTACAGTACTATGAAGAGCAAAAAAAGTTAGATGTTTCCTCGCAGTATAAATTGGGCCTTTACACCGAAAACTATGTCGATGCAATCTGAATTTCATATTTTGGAGGTCTAAAACATTGAAAAGCTGTGACAAAGTTGGTCATTTCAGATTAGTAAACACAAAGAGTTTATGAAATGCATGCATTTTTAAAAATACAGTGCTTGAAAGATATAAGCACAGTAATGTAAAAAAAATAAATAATTCGCTTTTTAAAAACTTTCCTCACTATGAATAGGATCTTTACACCAAATACTATATAAATGCAATCTAAATGTCATATTTTGGAGATCTAAAACATTGACAAAGTTGGTTATTTCATATTAGTAAACGCAAAAAGTTTATGAAACGCATGCATTTGTAAAAAAAAAAATACAGCACTTGAAAAGATCTGATAAGCACAGTAATGTAAAAAAAATTCGCTTTTTAAAATTTTTCCTCAGTATAAACTGAGTCTTTAGACAAAAAAAAAAAAAAAAAAACCCTGTATAAATGCCTTTTGAATTTCTTCTGAACTTTGAGATGGGGTCCTCGCACACATTTTTTAATGCAATGTCAGCAATAAGGCTATTTTAACGGGGAAAACAGAAAAACTATAAAACTGCACAAAGATGATCATATCTAAAACACTTAAAAGTCGTTATTTCATAATGGTAAACGCACGTGCACGCGCCTAAAAAAAAAAAAATCTAAGATGCAGCATGCATTTTTAAAATTAAACTACAGCGCTTGAAAGATCTGATAAGCACAGTACTATAAAGAGCAAAAAAAATATATATATAAATAAATTCGCTTTTTAAATTTCCCCCTCACAGTATAAATTGTGACTCTACACCATAAACTACATATCTGCCCTCTAAATTTCACATTTTGGAGGTCTAAAACACTGAAAAGCTGTGACAAAGTCGGTTATTTCATATTAATACGGGCAAAAAAAACTATTTTAATTAAAACTCGAAGATCTGATAAGCGCAGTACGCAAAAACCGGCGTGCTTCGACGCATGCGCACTCCCGCGAAGCGCGCGCACACCCCTCCCCCATGATTTGCACCAATATGGCGCCGAAGAGTCCGCAGTAGTTGTGTTGAGAGAAACAAACCGAAAACAAGGGCAAAGTCAAGTGTTCACGGCTGCCTTGTTGTTCGGGCTGGACACGGCGAAGCGAGGCGGTAAAGAGTGGCGTGAAGCGAGTCGAACGCGCGCTTAAACGCGTTCACACACCACCAGCCCCAGCCGTTCCCGTTTGCAGTCGAGCACATTTTACTCTTCAGTCCACAGCCGTTCCAGTACAGCATTCTCCCCTTCTGTGGTGCTTTGAGTTTATTTCTGAGCGCGACCGGCCCAGTGCGTGTGCACATGCAGCAGAAAACACGCGCTCGCGCGGCTCACATCCCCGTATTCCGCGGGAAACCGCGCAACTAGACCTCAACGAGAACGCCCAGCGCGGGCAGTTTCCCACAAAATGTTTAGTTCAACACAAAGCGTGCACGTTTCAACCTGCCGAACGCTAGCTAGCTTAGCAGTGTTGCTAACGCAGTAGCGCGCGCGGCCTGCAGTTGCCCCATGTGCTGTCGCTTTGTTCTGCTGGCGAACGGGCTCGAGCGGCAGCGTGCGCGACGCACAGCGAATAACTCCGCTGGCTCTGTGAAAAGTTCTCGAGGAACGGTTCGGAACGCTTTTTAGCGCGCCGTTCGCCTGGCGCGAGCGCGGGTTTGGCGCTGCAGCAGCAGCCTCGCGCACGCTTTTCAAATCTCCCTCATTCTCTCGGCTATGGTGGGCTTCACGCGCTCGAACCGCGTCTCCTCAGCGCGCGATGTAACGAACGGACCCGTTCACACGAGAACGCTCGAGAGAATCGCTCGGAGAAACGCCACAACAGGTTTCACGTCAGTAAGACAATCCACCATCTTCACTCACTTGAACACACTTACCGCTCGCTGTCATCGCTCCGGGCTCCGCGTCGAAACTAAACGACAAACTTGGGAGGAATCCGCCGTCAGCACGCGACGCGTCCGAGCACGCCGTGGGCAGCGTTACAAAAGCGTAGTAAAATTGCGAAAGTGGCGCGAACGCGCTCCGCTTTTAACCATGTGGTGAATGAAGGGCGGCTCCCGACGAACGTAAATATCCACAAGCGCGACTCCTTCATTAGCATGAACAAACTACTTCCGCTCTGCGTCCGCCAATCCGCGGCCTCGCTGCAGCCCACACTGTCAACAACTCCAACATGTTGTTATTATAATATTATTATATAGGCCTGTCTTTGTAGTGTGTTATTTTAACTCTTAGTTTTCGCTTTAGGTGTTAATAAAGTGGAGTAAACTATATAAAAATAAAACCGATATTTTTATATATCTCAGATGTTAAATATTGACATGTTTACACATCTTTATCGTTTTTCCATCTTGTATGTTGTAAAGCAAGCGTGTGAGGTATTGAATTAATATGGGGAATTATTATAATAAGCTTATGTATTAAGTTTATAATTAATCAGAATTCACATTGTTGAATAATCATCTCTGTTTTGCTTTATGTTAATGAAGTGAAGTAAAATAGATATGGTGTTTTTAATATGATATTACTAATATCTCAGATGTTATGATCTGTACTCTCTAAATGATGCTGGGTTAAAAACAACCCAAGTTGGGTTGAGAACCCAGTGATTGGGTTAAATGTTTGCTGGGTAGTTTTATTTAACGCAACTATTGATTAAAAATCACTAAATGTCTGGCTTAAAATGAACCCAAAAATATGTTGGAAATTAAAAATCAGACACATGATTACTAGAGGAAACAATAATAATAATCAAAAGGTGAACATTTATTAATAAGCAATTTAATACATGTTTATTGTTCAATTATTATTCATTAAACTTATTAATAAATGTTAATTTCCAACATATTTTGTGTTCATTTTAAGCAAACACACATACAGTAATTTTTAAACAATAGTTGAGTTAAATAAAACCAAAAACAACCCGATCGCTGTGTTTGTCCATTTTTAACCCAACTTGGGTTGTTTTTAACTCAGTATTTTATAGTGCATGTTTATATTTACATGAGACTGTTCTGCTTGTTTTTTTCCAGACAATCTTTAATTTTAATTATATCTCAGTTTCATTATGAAATGTTTCAGAGATGAAACTCTTCTGTGTTAATAAAGTTCTGCGTTTCTAAATAAATATTATATGATATGATAAATATTATATGATTTTATTATAACCACAATGATTTGTCCTTTTGAATTGTTCTAAATGCTAATTCTGTTTCTTTTGGTTTGTTTTGTTTTGCCTGCAGGTTTTTTTTATTATTTATTAAACCTTTTTTTTTTAAATTTCATCTGAGCATATTTTCTGTCAGGAAGAGTGTTTCAAATATATATGTGTTATATTTTTTACATTTTGCTGGTTATGAAAGCAATATTCTAGATATAAATGAAAAGTGTGTTGGCTTTAGATAAAAGCATGTGCTAAATGAATAAGTTAAACCGTAATGTTGAAAATCACTAGTATGTTTTGGCTTTAGTCGATTAACCTTCTAATAGGATTCAGTATCTTCAGGTCCAAAATAATTCACACGCACAATCTATCTGACATTACTGACTAATGGCTCCGGCGGTTTCTAACACAGAGCTCATTTCTCCTCTGCTGGAGTGTGTCTCTGTTTGAGATGGCGGTTGTGTGGCTCCGCCCTCTCAGGGGCCAGTGGGAGGAGCCTCTGCTATAAGAGATTGTCTTACTGCTGATCTGGGGTCACGCCGGCTCACCTTTCACCTCCAGGGCCATTGATGTGTAAAACTCACATGAGAAGAGTGAAAGACGAGAGAGAGATTCAGGACAGCAAAGAAACGTTTCACCAGCTAAGACCTCAATTTAAAAACACATACATCCATAAAATGAATGAAAAAGGACAGAAAATATTTGATGTTTTTTAAACATTTTAAATTTGAGGGAAGAATGAAACACTAAACTTGGTTAAAGTATTTATCTGATCGAATGCCACAATCCACCCTCTTTATTAATTCATTTAACGAATAAGGAGCATATTTCAAGTTTTTAAAATTTAAAACCACCTATAAATGACCAACTATTAAAACATATTCAATATGTGGGGAAAAATCATTGAATGTAAAACAATCATAGCAGACCCTAATATGCTTAAAACTCTTAATTAGATTTTACAATATTAGACAACTTTTTAATGTGACTTTTTAAAGTCTAAAGTAAATGCAAGATTTGTCAGGAACAAATCTCTATAAACATCATAAACACGGTTTACTCAATAATAAACTCATTCAGCCGGTCCAAGTAAATGAAGATTATTAAGTTATTTTCATTGGCCAAAAGGACTACATCATCTGCACAAGACTGAACATTTACATCTTTAGATAGTTCAGGTCAAACATTAATAAAGTTGGTCCCAGGACAGAGCCTTGTGGAACTCCTTTGGGGGTTTAGTAGATTTAGTACCATCAACACACACATTATTTCCTATTTAAATTATTTTATCCAAAGTATTGCCTCTTCAGAATAATTAAAATGTGTTAATTTAGATAAAAGAACCTGATAATCAAGTGTCACAGATCTAAAAACAGCAGACACATGCACTCTAATCTAGAAAACCTTTAACATTTTCAACAAACAATTCAGTTCATTTGTTTTCACAATACACACAACACAAAACTGATTCTATTGAATAATTACTACAAAATCTAAATCGCACCGGATGCAAAGAAGTAAAGCTATTATTTTAGATGTTTAGTCAAAAGTTTTACACATTTCTCTGTGAATATAATCTATGAATATAATAATCTGTGAATATAATCAATGTATTGCAGGAGAAAATGTAAAGTATAGTCATTTTCTCAATGTTTATAGTTAAAAAATTCGAAACATTAATTCATATAGGTCTAATGTTTATACTGACATGCTTGATAGAAGAAGGTAAAGGCATTGTATTGTTTTTCATGCACTGTAAAAAAATGATATGATCAATAAGTCAATAATTTAAGCAATTTCAACTTTCTATTATAAGTTATATGAGATTCAAATTTATTTTTTAAAGTGTATATTAGTAGTAATATTTGTATTTAAGGTTTTATTTTAGTATTTAAAATAAATAAATATTCAAACACTGGCCTCAACATAATCAGTTATTAATATTCAGTCGGTTCTCTTGTTTTTGCATGTGTTCATAATTTCTTTGATTGACAGTCTGGACAAAAATGATGTTGATTGCGTTATTATCACAAATAAAACAATCGACTCTTAAATCTATAATAATATTTGAATAAAAAGTGAAGATGTCACTCTTGAACATTACTGTAGTTTGTGAGACTGAAACTTTTGTGACAATTAGCCTCATAAATACTGTAGATATATTTGTTTAAAAGATTTAAATCATAGTTTTTGTTTCTGTGTATGAATCTAAACAGATATAGGTCATGTTTCGCATGCCATTTCATCCTCAAATTATTAATCTTTTTTAAGAATCTTTTTAAGAATTAGATACAAACATCAATCAATACATTTATCATTATAAAATCAATGCAGATTTTTCAGTGTCTAATGAATCAATGCAAAATTCAAGTAAAAATACATTCAAACCTTTTCTAATTTGAATATATAGAACCATATAAAGCAAATAGTATGTTTTTTCCCCCTAAAACTGTTTGATTGTGACTGGTATAGTTTAATCAGGCAGCTGAACGCATCATCCCTGACTCGACCAATGGTGTGAGAGTAGGCGGGGCTTTCTGTGCTGCAGTTCCGCGTGTTGACACTAGAGGCGCAGCAGCAGATCCTGTCAAACACAGCTTCTGACTTTCTCATGCATTATATTAGCAGTTAGTTATGATTCATTTATTCTGCAAATGAAATATATAGTATTACATACAGAAGTGTTTGGCTGGTCATGTGATCTCAAAGTGAGCGGACAACTGACTAATGAGTTTCTTGTAAATCTTTTTAATAAAAATGAACAGCTTCACCTGTTTTGTTTCAGATGTCCAGAGCTGACCCCAGCAAGGTCCACTGTGAACTCCTGCTCTTCATGTCAGACTCATTCAGCTCCATCATCCATGAGTCTGAGTGTCATGTGTGTGTGCGGCCAGCAGAGGGAACTCTCTCATTCCAGGAGGATCTGCATGTGAAATTACAATGCCACACACACACACACACACACACACCTCGGCTTCAAAGCGATCCAGTGTGCCACAACCTGTGTGTTCTATAAATATTGTGGGATGTGCCAGTTTCTGTCAGAAGAATAAGATCAGGTGAGAGAAGAACAGAAGAGTGACCTGATTCACTGAAACACACTGAACATGATCCTGTTTATTATTCCAAACTACCTTTAGTTACACAATAAATCTGTAGACCCCTCATGTGAATAACACACACACACACACACACACTCACACACACACACACACACACACACACACACACACACACACACACACACACACACACATAACACACACACACACACACTCACACACACACACACACACACACACACACACTCACACACACATCACACACACACACACACACACTCACACACACACTCACACACACATCACACACATCACACACACACACTCACACTCACACACACACACACACACTCACACACACATCACACACACACACACACACACACACTCACACACACACACTCACACACACACTCACACACACATCACACACATCACACACACACACTCACACACACACTCACACACACACTCACACACACACTCACACACACACACTCACACACACACACACACACACACACACACACACACACACACACACACACACACACACACACACACACA